>NW_021680345.1:3743982-3755472 GCF_001412515.2 Diachasma alloeum
CCCAATCAAATGTATCTCAAGAAGAGATAACTGGTATTCGCTATGAAATCATGTTTATTTGAAAATTAACGATTAAATAATACTTGATTCAAATAAAATTCTGTTGATAAACTCAATTTTTTCTGTCACTGTAGTGAGGAATCATAATCATTCTTCGCGTCATTCTCTTTAATCCGCGTTAGAATTCAATCCGCGGGGGAATTAAGTGTTTGCAATGCTGATGTCATTTCTCTCACCACTGAATTAGTCGTCGTTATATCATGAATAGTTCCATCCTAAACATGAAATGAGAGGAGTTGACCCTGAAGACTGAATCACTCATCGATTCCATAAAACCTCATTTAATTATTTACTTATTTATTTTAATCCGGCGCAGCTGCTGGTTAAAATCATTGAATTCTTCTTCTGTTCAATGTGGTTATATGCTCTCACTAAATCATTGAATTGTGGGTGAAATTGAATGATATATCTGTCAATTGAATTCTATTTCGAGTATTCATCCCGTTTATATTATTTATAAATTCAGTGTAAATGAAGCTCAACCCAAATAACATTAGCATGTGATATTGGAATGCTTTGTAAATATTAAGTTTTATACAAATTGCCCTTTGAATTGCATTCCATGGCTTCCAGCAAATGTCAATTAAATGCGTAGTGATCACACAGCTGTGGTTTACTGCATTTTTAATGCAATAGGTATGAAAGTACGTTGATGAAACAAGTTTTGTGCGTCTCTTGTTATTCAATTTAACGAATGCGAGTACGAGAATTGAATAAACTTTATGTGAATTAATTTTTTCAGAATATAATTCAATGTTCCCTTGATCCGAATCAAGACTTCATGGGCTAGAAATGAATTAATTATTTAGCAGATGAAGGGAACGAATGCAGAACATGCGATAATGCTTTATTTGAAATGAGTGAATTATTCCTTTCCTGTTATAAAAGCATTTTTTAAGAATGAATGTTCAAATTTATTGAGTTCCAAGGGAAATATTGTTGAAATGAATGGAAAAAAATTTCCATTCATTTCAACAATAATGAATAATTTACCTAACATTCAGTTTCCATCGATTTTTCCACAATTTTTTAAATTTTTTATGACAAAATTGCATTGGAATTTGAGTGAAACTGCACCATTAACAATTTTTTATTGAAATTTCTGGTACGAGTCTTGAAAATTTCTAACAGTAACATTTCCACTGAAATTTCAAGAAATTTTGTCATTGAAAATTCATAATTTCACGAAGAAATCGCAGGAATTGTAAATTTCAGTTCAATTATTCCCGGCGAATTAATGAAAAATCATTAAAATTCCGAGGAGTCCCTTCTTAAATTCCTTGAAAAATTCCCGAAATTTCGAGAATTTTAAAGCAAATACCTAAAAATTCACGGAAATTGGCAATGAATAGTCATTTTCACTAGAAAATTCATGTAAATCATGGAATTCCCGTCGTCCTGCCGCTAAAAAAGTGGGACTTTACTCGAAGTTCCAAAGAAACTTAACATTCCGTTGACTTGTTCCCCTTAAATCGAATTCGAGGGTTTCCGGACAATTCCACCAAACGTTTTCAATAGTATAATGCCATGAAGCCCCTCAACTCCCCGTCGCACCCTCAAGAATGTTTCCCCCTCCGGAAAATCCCCCGAACCACGTTGATTGACCCCGCAGCCTTGACCCTGGCAGTGACAAAATGCCCCCCGATAATTGCGCTCAAAACCCCAGAATCGTGACCTGGGGAATCATTTTCCCGCCTTGCCCCCTCCCTCCGGTTACCGGTACCAGTACCAGAGGACAAAAGGGGTCACGAACTCGACACAGCCAAGACGGTAAACACTACCTCCGAGTTTTTACCTCAAGTGTGAGTGAGAGAGAACGCCATCTCCGTCGCTCCTCCACTCGAGCCAGACAATGGCGTCAGGGGCCGGTTCTTGACACGACGCGCGATGCTGCCAAGCGATCGTGCCCACGACTTACGGGCCCATGGGTCCACGCAGTGTTGCCACATCGAGTGGATAAACGGCTTCCAACTTTATCCCCTCGACTCACAGGTAGTTTCTCTCCACCGTGATTATTCCACCCAGATGATGAGGACGAGGCACTCGAATGGGAGGTGGTAATCGCAACGTTGCCATTTACTCCTCTCGGCTGTACAAAGTGGAGACCATCTGCTGACCCTCAGGCGATTCTTGAATCTTTGATGGCTCGCGTGACTCGGCAGCCGCATGCAGGATGCTCACTCTTGGTCCACAGTTGGCGCGGGGAGAAGAATATAAAGGGGTTTTAGGGGGAAATTTTGCAAATACACTGGGCTTTTTCACGGCACGAGATGAAATTGTTGGTCTCTCGTGATGCAAGGCCAACACTGGAGTCCCTAGACACGGCCAACGGGGGGAGTAGAGAAAATTACTGGACTTCAGCTGGCTACAATAGAGTGGGGCTTCCTCATCTCAAGTGGCTTGGAACAAGAAAAATAACAACAGCGGGAACAATTCTCCAGTCATTCCTCGCCGGAAATTTAAATTTTAGCCGAGCAAGCGCTGAGGAGATGGGAGAAATAACAGTTTTCATTATCTGGGGAGAGAATTATTTTTTGTGACGGGAAAATTGACGGATCGGGTGGTGACTCCGCGCGCGAGGAATTTTGGGGTCAAAATGAGAGGCTTTTTTCGGGGGAATTAATCAATGTTCATAAATTTCTCAGAATTGGGCAGTAGGAAATATTTTAATATTTTATGGAGTGATTTTTCCATTGAAATTTATAAGAATTGAGCAATTGAAAAACAGTTTTCATTATCTGGGGAAAGAAATTTTTTTTGTGACAGGAAAATTTCATTTGAAATTTCACGATTTTTCCCCTAAATCCAATTTAATATCCCTCTTCTGGGAATTACTGCTAAACTCTCTATGTAATTCCCACTTTTCTCTAACGATGTAGTGAGAATGACTACACTGCTAGAAAAAAAGTGAAATTTCATGGACAGTTGACTACCAATTTTCAGGACAGTGACACTGAATGCGATTTCGGGGAAAAAATTATCAAATTTGGGGTTTCACTGAAAATTCAGCAAAATTTTAAGCGACATAAGGACGAGAATTTCTTAATTTATTTGAATTTTCAATCTATTATGAATATTCAGAGGCAAATTACACTGAATTTTCAGTGAAATCTGAAGTTCCAGGATTTTTTCGCCCGAAATTGCGTTCAGTGTCACTGTCCTGAAAATTCAAGAATATATTTACCAGAATTTCCTGGTTTTCTATTCATTTTCAGGGAAAAATGGAACGGAAATTCACAGTTTTTCCACGAAATGCTGAATTTTCAATGGCAAAATTTCCTCACATTTCAGTGGAACCTGAACACGATAACAATTTCCCAAATTTATCCCGAAACATTCAGACGAAAATTTTTAACAGTGTAATATTTTTCACAGAGCAATATTTTTCGTCAATCCCTGAATATTTCTGTCGAATTATCAACAGAATTGTTTATCATAAAAAATTTCGATTTTTAAAAATCGAAATTTTTTATCACTAAAAAATATGCCGCTGTGTATTAATACTTGACGTACTTTTTATTGTTTCAGGTAAGTCTTCTCCACTTACAAAAACTACAGAGGAATAGTGGGCGATAACTCAAAACAGGAACCACTCCAAATGGTACGACTATTCTCCCGTAGCGTCCCTGAAAATTAGTGACACCCGAAAACTGATAACAAAACCACTGAATTTCACAAAACAAAATTAACCAAAGCCACAAAATCAAAACTTTTTCTTCTCTCTAAATCCGAAACAATATTTATGTCGCGCCGTGCAATAAGTCGAGTTTATCGCACGCTGCGCTTCGCTTCGCTCGGGTTGATCGCGGTTTACGGGCCTTCTGACGAAAAATTGCATTCATCACACGGTCCAAAAGTATTTTCTGACGAATGGGGCTTTGTAGGCCGAGCCGAAGGCGAGGTCTGTACACACATTCGTTGAAAACGAAATTTGTGCCCTTGTACGCTAATGTACTATTTCCTCCCGTCGTGTGTGAAACAATGCCTCACGTTTTTCATCTATCCGTATCCCTCATTTTTCTGTTTACTTAATTCGCGCGCGAGATTTAATGACACACATAGGCCCCAGAATATGACTGGCCATTCTTTCCCCGGTGTCTTTGTCGAGTAAATGTACAAGGCGTAGATCCCCTGGTGAATTAATTTCTCCAGGGAGGTCTTGACGTGGCAGTACTGCGGCATAGTTTTCAACCCACCACCGCATATACCTGTGTTTATCTCTCTACACGTGTGTATGTCTGTGAATGAGACGGTTGCGCTTCCTCGCTGCATGGAATTTGCGAACAAAGAGAGAAGTGCGAGAGGAGAGTTGGAACGGGTGGACGTTCTCCCCCCTCCCCCCTCGAACAGAAATGGTAGAAGTTGTCTCCACGTTTTTGCGGAAATCTCGCTAGGAGAAAACGCAGGGGGAACGGGTGTAGATTGCTGTTGAGGGTCTCCTCCGGAGACGAATCGCGCTGAGATGCGAAAAAAAATAAGAGGAAAGTTGGAGAAACCGTGGGATGTCGGGGGGGAATAAAAGGTGAGGGGGGTGATGATGCCGGGGTAGACAAAGCACTTTTTGCACACGGGGGTCATCGGGCTGTCTGAAGAAATAACGGAGTTATCTACCGGAAGTGACGAATGGCAACCGCCAACTTCCTAAACTGCTGTTTTGCCTCGACAATTCCCTCATTTTTCCCCGGGAGAAAAGACCTCACAGGTTCTAGGTTGAATCGAGATATGTTTCGTCGCGTTGTCTCTTACATTAGGAAGATCATGCTGATAACTCGTCGTTATTATGCAAATTGTGCGGTTAATCGGGTGGAGATATTCTGGTGATTTCCGGGAGTTTATTTATGGTAATCCTGATTTTACACTCGCGGAAGTGAATGGATGATTGGAAATGTGGGGAAAAATGCACGGAGAGAAAAATAGAATAAAAATTACCAGAAAACAACGTAAAAATTTAATTTCGAAACGTCATCTGCGAGCGAAGTCAAATTCGATGAAAAGTGTGAGTTGGAACGTGAATTCTATGATCTGTTCAGTAAAAATTAACCACCCGGATGACGCATCGCTGTGGGGACAACAACACAGAGAGAAATATTAAATAAAAATTACGTATCGTATTTTCCGTAATTCCGGAGCGCAATGTGGTTGTAGGGAATTGTACGGAACTGTCGCGGAATTGTTTCAGAGCGTTCTGTAATTTTTATCTGACTCTCCTGTGAAAAATTACGATACCGTCACGTAAATTTTCTGAATCGATTCCGTAATCGGTGAGCGAACTGTGAGTTCTGTAATTTTTACTGATCATTTCTCGCCGTGAAGTCGTTCTGTAATTTTTCCCCAACGATTGAAAAATTTTACAGAATGGAACGTAAAAATATCTCACCAGCTTCAGAATTTTTGGTTTTGGAGGCATTCACTGAACGTTTCAAATTTATTCTCTTCCATTCCTATAAAAATCGCCGGAAAACGATTCCTTCTTGCGGAATTGTTCCGTAATTTTACTGAATATTTCTCACAGTGTATTGGGCACGTTTTTTTAGCAATTCCTCATAAAGATACCTTTGTGGATGACTATTAAGCCAGAGGAATGATGCAGTTGAATCGAACAAAACGTTCATTTGAACGTTTTGAAAAAAATGTTCATTTGAAATTCTTCTATTCGTGTCAAGTATATTTTTGTTTGAAATTATTTCACTCGACTGTATTTGGATGGAGGAACTATTTGTTCATTCCGAAAAATAATCCATTTTATAATCGTAATTAGAGGGCTTTGTTAATAATTTTCCACTGAAATTTCCAATAAGAGATAAATTTTAATTATTCCTATAAAATTAATGAAAAATCCGGAAAATTCAGAGAAACTTCTCCTTGAATTCCCCATTCCTCTCAATTTTCAGAGAGTTTCTTCAAAAGTTCCTGACGGAATTCCAAGAATTTTAAAGGGATTCCCTGAAAATTCAAATGAATTCGGCAGAGAATACTCATTTTCACAGAAAAATTCATGTACATTGTGAAAATTCCGTCGTCCCGTCGCTAAAACAATTAATTTCGTAACCATAAATATGGTAATCCTGATTTTACACTCATGGAAATGAATACGTGACTATAAATATGTGGTGAAAAAATTTAGCACTTTTTTTTAACAGTTCCTCATAAATACATCATAAATACCTTTATGTATGAGTATTAAGCCAGACAAATGCCGCATATGAATATAACAAAACTGTTCATTTGAAATTTTCCTACTCATTTCAACAATATTTTTCGTTGCCCTTAATAAACTCGACTATTTACTCTGCTAAAAATGTTTCAGTTTCAATATCTTTATTTGAATTGAACAAACATTTGTTCATTCTCAAAAAACAATTTATTTAATGTGAATGAAACCGCAAGTTAATTGAATGCACTCATTATTTATTTGACTCAAATGAAGTGGATTTAATCCAAATAAATTATTCCTCTGGGTGAAACATCATTAAGAAAAAGCCTTATACAAAAATAAAATATTCACACAGACAATCAGATAGATGTTATTGTTAATCATGTTTTCCTCCATTCATCTCCGACTATAAAACCTTGTCGATATAAGAATGGCTTTCATGCCAACAAACCCGGGGATCGCTAGAGCGAGTTCATATTTTTTTTTGAACCAGGCATCTTGGGTGGAAGACGGAAAAAACGAGAAATAAATAAGTGCTCGACAAGGTTGTAATTTAGTGGATGGCGATGGGCCACGGGCGAATGGCGCCTTGAAAAAATAATAACACTGGGCTTCACCTTTTACTCCCACCACAATTTTCTTTACAAATTTCTCTCCTCGTTTTTACCCCGTTCTACCCTGTTATTTAATTCCTGTTACCTTTATTCGAGACCTCTATCACTCCTGACATCTGGACTGACTTTGTAATTCCGTATTAACTGTTTAGTGGAGTTCGTCGAGTGGTTGCGGTTTGAATATGCATCCGTCAGCCGTGTGTGCTCAGCTGTATTTTTAAATTAACCGCACATAGACCAATATTTTCCAGGAAATTCTGAATATTCATGTCGGACTGTTTAAAGAAATATGAAATCATAAGTCTGTGAATTTACTTTAGCTTCGACTCCACATTTATAGATGAACACCTCGAATTTAGTCCACTGAAAATTGAAATTTCAATTGTCCCAGAGGGAGGGAAAAGTTGGAGAGAAATTATCTAAAAAATCTCGACGAATTTTGCTATAAGAAAGGTAATCGTGAGCGAAACCTTTGCCAATAAAAAATACTTTTCATTGAAATTCAATTCAACATTTGGAGTTGAACATCAGAGAATTGCGTAAATATTTCATACCTGAATCAAGTATAGGGGAGGTTGGGGTAAAACGGACACTTTTGACTTTTTTTAAAATGTTAATGAGGGGTTGAAATGTTGATAAAATTTAATTTTTGTTTTCAATACAAAGAACAACTCGTTCCCTTCGTGACGAGCCTAAACTGAGATTAATTGATAAATTTGTTTCTGAGTTATGAATACTTTTAAAAAAGTCTAAAGTGTCCATTTTACCCCACCCTGCCCGATGCATAAACCTGATTCTAGTTTATTTTATCCTCGAATGGGGGACGGGTGTTTCAATGCGAGGATGATTATTTCGTATCAGCCCGGGTTGTACCAAGCGCTCTCAAGTGTAATAGAAGGGTCAGACACTAAGTGTGAGAATATAAGGGTCAAAAAGTGGAGGTTAAAAAATGAGGGTCGGAATATTAGAGTCAAAACCTGAGGGCCTGAATGTAAAAGTGAAGGCATATGAGGGTCAGAATGTTAGGGTTAATAAAAGAGGGTCAGAATATTAGGATAAAAAAATTAGGGTCAGAATATAAAAGTAAAAAGTGGGTGTCAGGCAATGAGGGTCACATAAGGGCTAAAAACGGTGATCAAGCATAATATATGACTCATATTTAGACCCTCATTGCCTGACACCAACTTTTTTTACTTTTATATTCTGACCCTCATTTTTTAACCCCCACTTTTTGACCCTTACATTCTGCCACTTGGGGTCTGCCTGACCCTTATATTACACTCAAGAGGCCTTGCTACAACCCGGCCTCGTACAAAAAAATCATCTTCGAATTGAAATGCCCATCCCCCAATTAAGTATAAAATATACTTGATCCAAGTATAATTTTGTACTCAATTCAAGTATATTCTGTAATCACTGGTTAAAAAAATTAACGACACACAGATCGAATATTGTTAATGAAACTCTGAACATCCACGTCGGACAGTTTAAAATACTATGAAATATCTTTCTCCGTGTGGAATTTACGCTTATATAAATTAGAAACCCCAGACTTCGATTTCTAATTGACACTAAAGTACATCCAATGAAATATAAAATCCACGCAATCAACGGTTTCGCCCGGGCAAATAGTGGAGAGAGAAGCAAGTTACGCAATCGGAATACTGTGGAAGAGGTGGTTGTATTAAATTATCGCTGACGGTGAAAATAAAGTGCTTTTCGGATGTTCGAGTTGCTCCGATGCTCAACCGATCGTATCCACCAATTACTCCTGTCGCTTTTCCGTCCCTCTGTTTTTATAAAAAAAAACAACACGTGGGAACAATGGCCACGTTTGGCAGTATGACATTTTGACTGCTTCGGGTGCATGAAAATTGTCGCAAATTGTCGGTTCTCATTGAAAAGCTATCGCTCTGTTGGGGGAAAATCAATGCTCATGCTCGGAGATTAAATACACACGACAAGATAGGCTTGACGGATAGATATGTTAAGATTTTTCATTTTCATTTTTATTTTTATTTTTATTTCATGTAGACCCAGCAGCACCCAGCCAATTACAGGATCAAATTAAATAAACATAAAGTATAATAATGAAATTAATAACATGAATGGTTCAAAATAATACTCATGGCGGAAATGAAAATAGAATTTTCTGGAAAAAGACCTTGAGTTCGATTTAAGGGAAAAACGTCAGTGGAATTTTAAGTTGTTCTGAAAATTCAAGTAAAGTCCCATTTTTTCTGCGGTAGTTAGACGGGAGTTCCATAATTTTTATGAATTTTCAAGTTAAATGAATATTCACTGCCAAATTCCCTTCAATTTTCAGGCAATTCCTTCAAAATGATTAGAATTTCATGAATTTTTTAAGGAATTCACTGACAATTCAGGAGAATCTGGAATTCAAGGAGAGATTTTTCAATATTTTCCTGATTTTTCATCAATTTCCCAGGAATAATTAAACTGAATTAAACTAAAATTATAGTTCCTACGGATTTCTTTATAAAATTGTGAATTTTCGATGTCAAAATTCCTTCAAATTTCAATGGAAATATTACTTATTAGAAATTTCCAAGACTTTTACCGAAAATTCCAGAGGAGAATTGTTAACAGTGTATCACAAACCTGAAGACATATAGAGTTGTTAACGCGGCTCGAGCGTAGCTATCTATATAGGGAAAAGCGGGGATTTTTTGAGACATCCCCACGCTCTTATGACTGAACCAAAAAATATGATCCTTAGCGAGAAATCTAC
Source organism: Diachasma alloeum (assembly GCF_001412515.2). NCBI lineage: Eukaryota > Metazoa > Arthropoda > Insecta > Hymenoptera > Braconidae > Diachasma > Diachasma alloeum. The sequence continues at coordinate 3,753,563 of NW_021680345.1, forward strand.
CTTATTGTATCCGGCTGCGGCTGAAGTGGATCATAGATCGTTTCTCAGTTGGAAAATGGGGTAAATCATAATACAAATCTGTGAGTTGGTTTAACAGCCAAACCGTTGTGAACTTGTCTCCCAATGGCGGGGGTTATGTGTCAAACCAGCTTGCATATTTGCATTATAATTCGCATCATTTTTCAATAGAGAAAAATTTTCTTATCTATTTTAGCCGCAGCCAGATAAAGTAAGGTACATTTCTAGCTAAGGATTATATTTTTTGGTTCAGTCGAAAGAGCGTGGGGATGTCTCAAAAAATCCCCGCTTTTCTCTATGTATAGCTACGCTCGAGCCGCGTTAACCGCAATTTATTTTGGATGGAGTTGTTATTGCCGCCCTAATGCGTAAAAATATGCAATCCCATTCAACTTTAAGCGAAACCTTTGAAGTTCCATTACATTTCCCCTCCTAAATCAAATTTAACATCAAAATTGTAAAAATTCTGAACGTTTTTTTGTTACATGAAATCTTTTTCAATTTTTTTAGGTTTGTACATCACATCCTCCATTCTCCGGCCTTTTAACCCTATCACTGTAATACTGCACGAGATTTGTTTCCGTTGAAGTACATAAATTCAGTCAATATATTTACCGAACGGATTCTCCCGATTGATAACCAGCGCACTCATTGTTCTGCGCCGGGCATTATACTTTGGAATAGTTTGTACTTCACCGTTTGTAATTGAAGCATTCGGACAGGCAAAAAAGTACAAACAATATCGGAGATATTCGTACGGTATAACTCATCCCTCACCGTTAAGTCCATTGTTAGATCACAGGGATCGATTTCACATCACTCAGAAGCCTTTGTGCGAACATTATAATGATTCTTGGATATTGAATTACGGAGTACGAAGGCAGCAATAATTAACCACTGATTAAAAAGTTAGGAGTTTCTCTCATGAAAATGTCTTATTACTTGACACTGATGCACCGATGTGAGACAAACGTCTCATAAGAATTACCCCGAGTCGAGGATTTGGTTCTGATTGGACGTACACAGGTCTTTCGAGATCTCTCCAGACCTAGATGGACCTGGTAAGTCCTAATCAGTTCTGCGACGTACTTTTCCAGAGACCTTTCGAATCCTCAGTTCTTTTCGGTCCTGAGAAGTCCTCCTCGATGCTACCGAGAACGCGTGATTTTACGAGCGGGTGAAGGGGAAGGCATGTATGCGGAGGGTTGAAATTTGTAGCCAACGAGGAGACAGGGTTGCAGAATATATTTTAGCCACTCTCATCTCCCCGTTTGCAGGCGGTGTTTAAATAAAAAATAGTGAACGTTGATTCCATATTTATTGACCCCCTGATGCCAATGAAACCCTCGGAGGTGACAGAAAAGGGGAAAAAAAATTTTTCATTTTCACGTGGGTCAAGGGTGAAAGTCGATTTTCGCCAAAATTGAATTTTTTCGCCAAGTGAAAGTTGATTCTGTATTTTCTAACAATTCTGATGCCAATGAAACCCCCGAAGGCGCGACAAAAGTCGAAATAAAATTTTTTTTTTCACCCCGAGCCAAAGAGTCAGATTTTCTGTTTTTCCAGAGGGAAAGTCGACTTTCGCCAAAATCGAATTTTTTAGCTGGGTGAGCGTTGATTCCAACTATTTGAGCGACGGGCTATTCAGAACTCTCAAAAGTATGTGAAAAAAGTGAAAACTGAAAAAGTTTTTTTTTTCAAATTTTCAAAGGGTCAGATTTTCGGTTTTTCCCGGGGAAGGTCGACTTTCGCCAAAATCGAATTTTTTAACCGGGTGAACGTTGATTCCCAATTAGCCCCTCATGTATAGATATTCCAAATTTTTATTTTTTTCCTCATTGAAGTAGTTTTGAAGAAAATTGCGAGCTAATAAAAAACATTTGCTAGTTAGT
>NW_021680345.1:3755642-3792012 GCF_001412515.2 Diachasma alloeum
CAAGGGTCACAAGGGTCAACGTGTCAGATCTTGGATTCTTCGCCAAAATCGAATTTTTTAGCCGGATGAACGTCGATTCCAACTATTTAAGCGCCGGGCTAGTCAGAACTGTCAAAAGTATGTGGAAAAAGTGAAAACTGAGAAGCCGTTTTTTTTGGCCCCAGCCAAAGGGTCAGATTTTCGGGTTTTCCGGGGCAAGTGGATTTTCGCCAAAATCGAATTTTTCAGCCGGGTGGACGTTGATTCCTACTATTTAAGCGCCGGGCTAGTCAGAACTGTCAAAAGTATGTGGAAAAAGTGAAAACTGAGAAGCCGTTTTTTTTGGCCCCAGCCAAAGGGTCAGATTTTCGGGTTTTTCGGGGCAAGTAGATTTTCGCCAAAATCGAATTTTTTAGCCGGGTGGACGTTGATTCCTACTATTTAAGCGACGGGCTAGTCAGAACTCTCAAAAGTATGTGGAAAAAGTGNATTTTTTAGCCGGGTGAACGTTGATTCCAACTATTTAAACGACGGGCTATTCAGAACACTCAAAAGTATGTGGAAAAAGTGAAAACTGAAAAAAAAAATGATAAAATTTTCATAATAACCTTTTCTCTAGAACAAATTGTGTGCTACAAGGAAGCTCTAAACAAAAATTTAGCCATCTCCCTTAGATTCCGAGATATTCACTGAAATTTTCAAAATCGACTTGAACCGCTTTACCATTTCGCTATTGAGTTCAATCAAGTATATCTTATACTCAATTCAATTTTTTTTCCGGGCTCTCCGCGCGGGGAAAGTGTCTCTCGTCTAGTTTTTGCTGCATTTTTCTCTTCGTGCAGTATTGACATGATTAATAACACATCCAAGTAGTGGACTCGTGACTCATGGTGAACGTACGCAGATGCCAAACCCGATACTATTGTCATTCCTCTGACCGGCACCAGCGCGGGAGTTATAACGCGCTGATCAAGTTGTTTTAATACATCATCATGAAATGTATCGTGAGCTCTTCCGCGGATACATGGCACGGATTTGCAGAGTGGAATTTTGAATTCGTCGACGATGGAAGTGACATCACGTCCCTGGGAATGACGTATTCCGAGTGGAAATTCATAATTATAGTGTGATTCACTTTTCCCCGATTCTACGTTTCGAGATTCGAAATCTGCCGGTCATCAGCTGTCACTCGGATTGTGAAAGCTCGTACGGCTGATCGGAGTGAAGGAAGGATGATTCACGTCTCTCGAGGCTGAAAATTCGCGTAAAACGTGATTTTTTTTCGCTACTTTCAGTGTTGAAAGACGTTTTGTCTAGCGATTTGATGTATTATTTTATTTTATCGACGCTGGTCTCAGAACTGAGGATATTTCCGCGGATTTCAGAATAATCGATTGGCATTTTTGATAATATTTTCTATTTAGAACTTTGCATCACTAAGAACTTTTTATTTTTCTACTTTTTATTTTTTTAAGGAGGATGGGTTAAATCGGAGCCTCTTTTTTTATTGAGACATAAAATGAAGAATATAATAATGGAGACTCTCACCGATTATTCTTCTTCTGTCCAGTGTTCTACAAAAAATGTTTCATGGATTGTTGACTTGTAAAACTGGGGGTGAAAATCATAAAATTCCAAAATTTTGAGCAGCTAAAAGATGATAATTCTCAAACTTACTTGAATTTTTATTAAAGTTAATAATCAGTTGTCAATGACGCTGAATTTTCAATTATTTAAAAATTCCAAGATATATTTACCTCAAAATCCACGAAAAATATGTTTTTTCAGTGTCAAAACACGTTTCGTCTAGTGATGTAATATATTATTTTATTCCAGAGGATATTACCCTGGACTTCTGAATAATCAATTTCCACGAAGAACTGTTTGTTTTAGTCAAATGGAAATGAATTGAACCGGAGCATCTTTTTTATTGAAACATAAACTGTGCAACATAATAATGTAGGCGCTCACCGACTATTTTCCTTTCGTTCAGTGCTCGAAAGAAAAAACTGAACCATCCTTTGAAGTTTCACCCGAAAATGGTGAACTGTCTGTATCCACAGCAGGAAACCTTGCACTAATTCAATACAAAAAAAAATTTAATAAATATAAAAATAAAACAACTCAAATGGATGGAGTTAGACTAGAGTAAAAATGAAATTGCACTTTTCCCCAAGTTTTTGAAACTCGAAACGAGAATGGAAGGGTAAAAAGGCGAGTGAATAAAAAAAATAATAAAGAAGAAAACCGAGTAGATTGTGTTCAGAGAGGCGGTAAGAGGAGCCCAACTAAAGGAGACAGTCAGTCGATAGCCGATACCCTTTCTCGATACTTTAAAATACTCGAGTGCAGCCTCTGCAAGAAGTTTTTACTAAGGTATAAAGGGGGAAAGGGGATTGGCGGCTGCATTTGCGCGGGACAAAGTTCAAGGGGGGTGGGGGGGTGCGTCTCACTCTTACGAAAATAATCAGTGGACCGCAAAGCCTCGAGTCTGCGGCTTCGAAAAGTATCCGCGCAACTTTTTCCAATCCCTCTTTCAGCTGAGGAAAAAAAGTAGTGGGGAGGGGGCGGAAGAGAGGAATCTGTCGCCGACGAGTCTTTCCAATTAGCCCGAGGTAACTGGTAATCGAGGAAAAATACAAGTTAAGGGAAGAATGAAAAAGGAAGAATTCACCCGGCGATGGGGACAAAGAAAGGGGCCACAGTCGTGGATGCTTCTGATAGTGGGAGTTGTGTAACGGTTAAGTTTTGTCCTTGTTTCCGTTTCCTCTTCTTGTACGACAGGCGACGGGGCCGAGGAGATGGGCTAAGGGGTCACCACAACTTGGCATTTTCGCGTTGGCTAAAGGGGACGGGAACATGCTTTGGTTTTATGTATTCGAATTCTGTTGATATATAATCGGGGAAATTCGAATAATATTCTGAAAAAATTGGTATTTAAAATAATTTTGGCTCACGAACATAAAAAACCTGAATTGTTTAGTACTCAATTGGGGGAAGGGTATTTCAATTCGAAGATGATTGTTTTGTATCAGGCCGGGTTTTAGCAAGCCCTCTTAAGTGTAATATAAGGGTCAGGCACTAAGCGTCAGAATATAAGGGTCAAAAAGCGGAGGTTAAAAAATGAGGGGCAGAATATTAGGGTCAAAACATTAGGGTCAGAATATAAAAGTAAATAAAGTCATATGTTATGCTTGATCACCGTTTTTAGCCCTTATATGACCCTTATTACCTGACACCCACTTTTTTTACTTTTATATTCTGACCCTAATTTTTTGATCCTAATATTCTGACCCTCTTTTTTTAACCGTATCATTCTGACCCTCATGCCTTCACCTTTACATTCAGGCCCTCAGTTTTTGACTCTAATATTCCGACCCTCATTTTTTAACCTCCACTTTTTGACCCTTATGTTCTCACACTTAGGGTCGTATTTTTTTTTCGTGAGCTAATTTTTTCTCTTAGCGCATTCATCAGGGGATTAATCAGGAAGCTGCTTCTGACTATCCTCATCGCATTAGTTCCCCCTCGACTTTAATCCCTGATGGAGTAACTCCATCAAACCTCAACAAACAGAACGCCAAAAATTGGATGCAGCGCAAACAACGCGCCAGTTCCGAATATTTGCTCTCATCCTGTGTCATAATTCCAAACAAAGTGAATCACTCAAAAAAATGGTGATCACGCGAATGTCGCCGATGACTATTGGCCCCTCGCATTGGGTAACCAAGTTCAGTAACATGAGAGTCTGTGTGTGCGCTCGGAGATCCATAAAACTCGCAAACTCGCTGGTGTAACACGAGGACAAATGGTTCTCTCAAGTAGAAAACACGTGACGGAGTAATATTGTCCGGAGAGATGTATTAACTCCTAGTGTCAATTCTCGGAAAAAGATTTATCAAGAGGCCAGGGCATTCATCAAACTTTCACTTTGAACAACCTATTTTGCCCCAGTTTAAAATGCTCTCGAATTAAGAACACTCAGAGAAAATCTTCAATCATGTCATTCGAAAATCAATCCCCTTACGATTTGATTGAGAAATTAATGGAAACTGCAGATTCCAGGTCAATTACTCCATGAAAATTTAGAGAAATCAAGGACACTGAGGTATATTTTTGAAAGTTCTTGTATAAATTTTTTTTTCAATTCAAGTTCGTCTGAAATTTTAGGAAATCTTGTCATTGCAAAACGAAATATTCCATTGATTTTCTGTTCAAACAATCTGGAAATCATCAAAATACTTGATTTTTTAGTTCACTTTCTGTGAAAATTCAGAGAAGCCAGGAAAAGTCAGAGAAAAATTCCAAATCCATGTAATTTTGTTTCTAAATATTCATGTTCCACTGAAAATTCAATCAAGTTGAGACATTTCCATCTCACTCCCACTGAAAATTCATGAATTTCCGGGAATTCTACTTAACACTTAAAATTTCATAACCATTTTTTCCCTAAATTCGATTCAACGTCACTCCCATGAGATTTACTATAATATCTTCCATCAAATTTCAAATAATTTCTAACAGCGCATACAAGAGGATAATTTTTGCCTCCGTAGGTGCATTTTTTGTACTGAACGAATCATAATCCTCCACAAACATATTTTTTCATTGAATGCCATTTCGCTCCGCGATTACCTTTCGTACAGTAAAATTTGCCACGATTTTCTAGGCAATTTTTATCCAAGTTTTGCCTCTGTGGACCTTCGTCAAGTAAAAATAACTCTGTTTTCTTCTGATCTAACGAAGAAATCGTTGTTCACAAGAAAAAAAAGTTTCATTCAACAACTGACGACTCATAATGGCGTTCTCCCTCCATCCAAAGATATCACGAAAATAGTCCCCCCAAGAACGAATAAGACCGGAACAAGATGATCGTTAATTTCTGCTATCAGTCCGCTGTCATGATATCAGCACGAAATTGAACCAAGGCCACTACCAGCAAGATCACCCAGATCCCCAGACTCCCGAAAGAGAGCCCCTATTTTTTCACTGAAACCCCTTTTAATATATCAGATCCTTGAGTCTCAAGAGGAAAAAAAAATAGTATAAGGCTTGTTTAGTGGTTTATGATGTATGAGAGCTGTGCCTCACTTCTTGGAGATATCACTGTTGCATACAAGACGATAAAACGTCCGCGATAGCGCAATGAGCGATCCCTCTCACATAAGTGCCCTGGCATAAATATTCTCCGGCGTCGACTCATTATCGCCTCTAGTTCATTACCCTTATGCTACAATCGACCCCATACTTTTTTATTCTCTCGTTTATAATTAAACTCACTTCTCGAGATACGTTTTTCACTTTGCGAGGAAAATTATGGGATTTATAATTTTTCTTCTTATCGGTGCGCAACTTTCAGGGGGAAAAAATGTTGACTTAAAAAAATTGCGTGGAAGAGAATTTTAAGTATGATTGAAGGGTTGGTTTGCCGATGTGAACATTTTTTATTCATGAATGTTAATTTTTGAGGGAGGAATTTCTTCATCGTTCATTGGAATTATAAATAATCGATAAGGCAGGTCGATTGATTGAATTTCCAATCTAATATGAATATTCAGTGTCAAATTACATTGAATTTTCAGTGACATCTGAAATTTCATGATTTCTTCCCCCTAAATCGCATTCAGTGTCACTGTCCTGAATTCAAAAATATATTTTCCGGAATTTTCTGGTTTTCCATTCATTTTCAGGGAAAAATGGAACTGAAATTTACAGTTCTCGTTAATTTTTCCACAAAATTCTCAATTTTCAATAACGAAATTCCAGATTTCCACGACTCTTACCGAAATTTCAGTGACAAATTTTCAACAGTGTAAATCATTGAATGAAAAACCACTTTTGCTTGTAAATACGATGAGTTCATCCCGCATGTAGCCCCGCAGTTGGGCCCATTGTTGTCATAACACCTCTAGTACCGATACACGTTTGAATACATAGAGAGTGGGTTGGGTATCGACTGTGAAACAACGTCATCCCCCCTATCTGGATATAGCGCTCTGGCATCGCTTACAATCGCATAGTAGGAGTCTCTGGGCTTAACGCATACGTCTATCCTCCGTAATGCAAGTGGGCCGATGGGCAATCGGGGTTACGCCAAGTTGCAGAACCATAGAGCCCAGGCTCCATATTCACGTAAACCTTCCTCGGGGGGTAGAGGCCCGTAAGGTATCTCCGTTGTTGTCCGTGGTAACGTATCCCCGAGTATGCCATGCATATTCCATTTATGACGTTCTAACGCTCATTTCGACTATGACGAGGACGACGATCATTGCGGGGGGCATTTAGTCGTTAGTTGGGGCCGAGGGTTTGTCATATTCGATGATGCTGATGTGCCTGAGAAACAATGGCCCTGGAATTTCTCCCAGGGGTGAGAGTCCTCACGGAAAACAATATACTTGATTCAAGTATATTTTATACACAATTGGGAGATGGGTATTCCAATTCCAAGATGATTCTTTTGTATCAGGGCGGGTTGTAGCAGCCCTTTAAGTGTAATATAAGGGTCAGGCACTCAGTGGCAGAATGTAAGGGTCAAAAAGTGGAGGGTAAAAAATGAGGGTCAGAATATTAGGGTCAAAACATTGGGGTCAGAATATAAAAGTAAAAACAGTGGGTGTCAGGCAATGAGGGTCTAAATATAAGTCATATATTATGCTTTCAAATTGTTAAAATATCTTTGGGCCATGTTCAGGTCAGCAGCAGTAAACACTGCACACAATTTTTGAGTGTTTACTGCTGCTGACCTAAACATGGCCCAAAGATATTTTAACAATTTGAAAGCATATGGTCGAGAACATCAGTTTCGTTTGAATATATTATGCTTGATCACCGCTTTTAGCCCTTATATGACCCTCATTGCCTGACACCCACTTTTTTTACTTTTATATTCTGACCCTAATTTTTTTATCCTAGTATTCTGACCCTCATGCCTTCACCTTTACATTCAGGCCCTCAGTTTTTGAATCTAATATTCCGACCCTCATTTTTTAACCTCCACTTTTTGACCCTTATATTCTCACACTTAGTGTCTGACCCTTCTATTACACTTGAGAGCGCTTGGTACAAACAGGGTTGATACGAAATAATCATCCTCGAATTGAGACACCCCATTCGAGGTTAAAATATATTTGAATCAAGAATAATATAGTTGAATCAATCCAAGTATATTTTTTTTTCGTGTCGGACAATTAATGTGCTTTATGTGAATTTTTATTATTTCAATTCATTTTTGTGGAATAATTGAAAGGAAATTATTATCTCCATCGATTTTCTCATCAAATTATGCATTTTCAATTGTAGTTTATACTAAAATTTCTTGGAATTTCAGTGGAATTATCAAAAAGCGCAACGGAAATATCGGGCCGTGTAACAATATTACAAATTTTCGGAAATTTTTATCGTGTTCAAGTTCCATTGAAATATCAGGAAATCTTGTATTGAAAAATCAAATATTCCGTTGATTTCTCTTCAAATGATCTAAAAATCAATAAAACACTTGATTTTTCAGTTCAATAATTCTATGAAAATTCAGAAAATTCAGGGAAAAATTGAAAATTCATGTCGTTTTGTTTCTGAATATTCATGTACCACTGAAAATTCCACCAAGTCGTGAAATTTCCATCTCACCTCCGCTTAAAACTCATGAATTTCCTTGAATTCTACCCAAAACTAGAAATTTCATAGCCATTTTCCCCGAAACCCGATTCATGTCACTCTTATGAGAATTATCATCATATTTTCCACGAAATGTCAACAAATTTCTAGCAGTGTCGAGTTTTCTCAAAAATCCATTCTATTCCTTTTCCCATTCTATTTCCATTTTGATTTTCCCTTTTCCCTCTCTCCCCCTCCATTTCCTCCCTCTCTCCATTTTTTTAATCACAACCCTATCCTCCGCGAACTTCCGCGTGACCGTTGAACGTATGTAGTTACGGGTCGAGGGTGAGGAGCGAGCGAGCGATACGCCGCAACAGAGATGGAAGGGGCCAACGGATAAATCCATTATCCGCGCGTGGTCCCACCAGGGACTTTCTAGCGATGGCTTGACAGGTACACAACATTACCATTACACCGGGAGTTTAGTTAAAGGCCAATGCGCGCGCATCTACCAGCGATGATTACGTATACACGATATAGAGCCCACTCGTATTGTACCTTGAGGTCAATCTCTGCGTCCCCGATGTGTGCGAAAGGTAATAATTTTTCTATAATTTCTTTTCTCTCAGCATCTCCGGTGCCCAGGCGTTTTACCGCTACATGTCCCGACTATTAACATTCATGAAGTGCCAGTCAGGTGAATTGACCGTTAAACGCTCGGTTGAACGTCGGAAATAATCTTCGTCCGGGGAGAATGATTTTTAAATGGGCTCTGCCACTGCTCACTCGAAGAGTCGTAAAATGTTCCAGGGAATATTTTAATTGGCAATTGTCGGGTAATAGAATCAACTTTTACACTTTTTTGGTAATTGAGGGAAAGGAGAGCGCGGGGTAATGAGTTATCTCATTAGGCATTCAGGGAAATGGATAGTGAGTCGGGTGATTAAAATATTTTTTCGTCAGAAGGCCCGGGAAACGGCGATTCTACGGCGAAAAATTGCATTCATCACAAGGTTCACAAAGTATTTTCTGACGAATGTGGCTTTATTGGCCGAGCCGAAGGCGAGACACATTTGTTAGAAAATACTTTGTGGACCTTGTGATGAAAATAACTATGTCAGTCGTTGGAGAATGACGACGAGGAATTCGATGAGTGATTTTCGTTTTCACAATGCAATATCGAACCGGTAAAACGGTTGAAGTCGACTTGACTCTTAGTTGAGTGTTTGAGGAATATCTCCGAATCTAAGGGAAAAAGCCAAATTTTCGTGATAACCTTTTTCGTAGTTCTCAATTTGCTCTACAAAGAAGATTATATGAAAAATTTTGCTATCTGCCTTAGATTCCGAGATATTTATTGAAAAATGACAATTGGAGAAACAACACAGTTGATTCAACTTTAATGCGGAGCAATAATCGCGTGAATTTTCAGAATTTTGAATAAACGCCGGTTGAACGTTGGACATAATCTTCGTCCGGGGAGAATGATTCTTAAATGGGTTCTGCCACTGCTCACTCGAAGAGTCGTAAAATGTTCGGGGGAATATTTTAATTGGCAATTGTCGGGTAATAGAATCAACTTTTACACTTTTTTGGTAATTGAGGGAAAGGAGAGCGCGGGGTAATGAGTTGTCTCATTAGGCATTCACGGAAATGGATAGTGAGTCGGGTGATTAAAATATTTTGTCAGTCGTTGGGGAATGACCGCGAGGAATTTGATGTTTTTTGTTTTCACAATTTTGAACAATTTAAATTGTCATATGAACCTGAAAATGACAATTCCATAGAGTATTCAGGAAATTGACTGATTTGTCAGTAATATGACAATTTTTGTATTAATGGATCTGTTGGGAATATAAATATTCATGTTTTAATTAAAAATTCAAACAGTTTGGGAAATTCTCGCCTTCCTACTGCGCAACAATTTGTAATTCCCGTGATTTCATGATTGTATTGGTGAATCGAACTCAATGTTGCTCTCTTGAAAATTTCCATTGAACTCTCGATGATATTTCAATTTTTTTCTTCATTGAACAGCGAAACTTCTTGAATTTTCCGTGTCAAATACCAGAAATTTTCCATTTGAAGTTTTAAGTGACATTCTCACTCAACTTTCAGGAAATCTCGTTATTCAAAACTTAGATATTTCACGAATGTTGTGATAATTTCATTCAAAAGTCGATTTCCATTCGCAAACCGTGAATTTCAGTTAAATTATTCAGTGACAATTCGAAAATTATTTTGGAAAATTCAGGTGAAAATATTCTCCAATTTTTGATTCAAACATTCAACCCGTTTTTGTTGGAATGATATTATCATTCATACTTTCTGTCCGAATATTAAAATTAATTATTCAATCTCAATGATAGTTATTTATTCAACTTTAAATTTCATCAACTTCCATAATTTGTTAACATACAACTTTATAATTTCCTTGCGATATTTCTAAACATTAAACTAAACTATACGAAAGACTACACTTTTGTATTTTTCATTCAATTTTCGTTTCCAGCAATGAAACAAATTTCATGCAAAGCCCCAGTTATCGGATTGTCAATTCCCCTTTTCTATCATTCAAATTGTCTCTCTCCCAATTCCTCTGTCCCTCGCTCTTCGCCCTAAAGGGAGTGCGCGGAGCGGGCGGAACGGGAGAGAAATGCCCGCCGAAACTGGATTTCACATTTCGAGTGGCAGGCTATTTTTGTCCGTTTGAAACTAAAGCGCAATGTCCTCTCTGCTGCGGTTCTCCGCACTCTCTGAACCAAAAATGCATAAAGGTGGATAACGTGGACGATGGTGGGATGTGATTCCCGGTGTATTCTCTCATCTTTCGTGCATTATTTGGAGATCTGGGCTTTCAGCAGGTGGTATGAATTTTTTGACCACGAAGTGGTTTTTTTTTTCCGAGTTTGTCCGGAAGGGGTGGGGGCGGGTAAATAGAACTGATGGGAACTCCTGGGAATGGTGAACACGGAAGTTTGATTGTTTGAGGGGGATCGATCCTTTTTCAGGGAATGAGGATATTTAATTCGATTAAGTTCACGAGGAGTTCTGAGTATTGGGGACCTACTGGGGGAATTTTTAGTGCAATAAGAGTGGATCATTAAATGGAATGAATGCATGAAATAAATAATTTTTCTCGTGAGACTTTTATATTTATAATTTCGAGGGGATAATTTGTTTTTTGGTCAAAGAAAATTTTCTTCGTCGTCAATGGATTGTTGAATTTTTTTTGAAAATTAAGTAATATTTGTACTTGAATTGTTAATGTTGCGAATTTGAATTCAATTTAAGATCGAATCGTTCATGGAATCTCTCACGGAGATTGGAAATGCAGAATAATTGGATTTTCCATGTTAGATTATCATTGATACTTCAATGTCATCCAGAATTTTCAAATTCACTGCGGAAATTGAACATCCAACTGAATTTTCAGTGAATTGAAATTTCAGGGAAATTGTCACTTGAATTTTCAAGTTATTTCATAATTTTCATTGTCATGTGGATTTTAAAATAGTAATTCCATTGAATTCTCCAGAATTCAATTGATCTTTTAATAACAAAATACATGAAAATTTCGTGTGAATGAGTGATTGTTACGTAAAAAATCTTGAAATGTTAGGAGCATCGCCAATCTTCCTAACTAAATTATTGGTTGATAGAGTATTTCAAAATTTAAATGTACAATTTTTTATTTTTTTAATTTTTTTATTCAGGCATGTATGACCTTTCGGCCTTTTACATATTTTAAATGTACAAATTAATGGTTACTTTAATATTCAAAATTTAAGATTTATCTTAAAAATCGACAAATTCACAATTTAACGGCAATTATGATTGATTGATATGCCTATCCCTGTGTCCTTCTATCAAATTGGTCAATTTCCCTCAAGTAAATCTGCTCCACTCCACCAAATATTCTCACATGGACCATACAGCTCTTCAGCAGAGCTGATGTTTTCTCTCACTGCACAAAGCCTCGGAATTTCCCACCCATCAAAGTAAACCGTTGCACCATAAAAAAAATTACCTCAAAAATCAAAATTTCGTAATTGACCAAATCCGTTACATTCCCGTGAACTGAAATTTCACAAATTTCACAGCCTCTATTTTCATCTCCAGCCTCTGCACAAGTGCAACCGACGAAGAAAACCCTGGAGAGAAGCCGGGTGAGTTGAAATGGCCGTACACGTACCTCTCCAGCAATTTTGTTATGTATTTTCTTGAGAGCGCCTTCTCCAACGGCTTTTCGTGGAATACTTGACCGCACCGGGGCAAGGGTTTTTGATACTCAACAGACCGCCGTGAGACGATGGACCCCATGGTGCGGTGCTATATGCACACCGCTCCGGGCCAAGTAGTTCAAGGAATGAAACACTTTTATATTCCCCTGAACATACGCGTTCCCGTGTAAAAATAAGGGCGGTTATAACCTGCGAGGGGGAGGTGCGGGCTCCCTCGAGGCCGCGCATTTTATTAACATTCTTGGGGTAAAACTCCATCCGTCCGACGTTTCTAATTAACCAAGTGCGACCGAGTTAATTCATTGACCCACGTGCACTTCCGTTTTACCGTGCAGAATTCCCTCTCACTCTCGCGCATTTTTTATCCATTTTTTTTATTCTAGTTCATTACCTCGGCGAAATCATCGCGGAACTGGCGGCCAGTATTTGGTTCATCAAACATTGGAGGGAGGGGGGGGGGGGNGGGGTAAAAAAATCACCCAGCAGGCAAATTAAAATTGACACGACTGTAATGAATTTTCCCTCCATTATCCCCTATTCACCAGTACCTAAATTAAATATCTGCCCGAAAATTCAATTAACCCAGATGTTATCCCTATTCACCCCGCCGACGCTATTGAGCATTTTCTATCAATTATAAAAAAAAATTAATCTCATCAATATTCATTCTCAACTTCCGGGCGGGTTCTTGGACAAATGAACTTTGTTAAAAATAACTGCGTCAATTTTACTAACGGTAAATCCCGGCGCTCATCCCGGAGGTGAAAATAAATTTAAACTTTGTTATAATTACGAAAAGAGGGTGTGGCAGGGGAGGGGGGGGGGGATGTTCTTCGTTTAACGATGAGAGATAACGACCCGAGAGCCCATTAAAAGTATTTTCCCTTGATTTTTTTGCGGGTTAAATTTCTGAGGTGATCGTTGTGCGTACGTAGAGAGAAATTTCTAGGAGTTTATGCTTTAATTTGGGGGATAGTGGGGTATATTTGCATTGATAGAAAATTATTGGCGAAATTTTGAGGGCAAAATTTTTTGGCTTTGTTTTTTGAACGAAAAATTTATATGAGATTTATGAATATTGTTGCAGAATTGAATGGTTCCGAATTCTTTATTTTTTATTCTCTTCCCTTTGTAAAATAAAAGAAAGTTAATTGTGATTCTCTAATGTTAGAGAATAAACAATCACGTTTGATCATGAACTTCAGCTTTCTTCATGATTGATTCTGAAAATTTAAGAATATTATATTTTCTAGTTTTAAAGAATTTCCGTGCATTCAGCCATTGACAATTGATAATAGTGTCCGTAAAAGTTGACAATATCCAAGAATATATCCACTCAAATTTCTCTGATTTCTATTCAAACTGATGGAATAATTGGACAAAAAAATTCAGTGATGAATTGGGAACCTACGATAAGTCAAATTAATTTAATTTAATTTTTAGTAAATTTTTAGAAAAAAATGTACTTATCCAAGTTTACCAATCCACGATAAAATTCCAAGAAGTGTACCAGAAATTTAAGTCGAAAATTTCTAACATTCTGGAATCCGATGAAACCCCGGACAGGTCAATTAAACCAAAAAATAAGCCAACTGAAACTAATTAAGCCAAAAAAACCGCGTAAATCACGAAAAAAAATGTTTTAAAATGTAACTATGATGCATGATAGCATCATCTAAGAAAAACGTTTCCTTGCGGGAAAAAAAATCGTCTTCCGGCTGGAAATTTTAGCTCAAAATTCCTTGCATTCCAGGCAAAAATGTCCAAAATGTGCATTTCACATCAGAATTATATTTTGACATTAGAGTATGCACACCAGGGATAATATTTCATTGAGAATCCCTCCTCACGTGTACATTCGGGTCGATCATTAGAGAGAGCTCGCCTAATTGCTGAATCCATATCAAATCAACCCTGCGAATGCCTCCGCCAGGATCATTAGATCCACAAATTTTCCACTCATTGAAGAAAACGCTCTTCCATGCGTTGGTTCTCCTGGTGATTCATTTGCGTTGGTCCGCGCAGTTTTAATTAATCGAGCACCCACTGGACGACGATTAAACCCACCTCCACCCCCGGAATTGTTGTAATTTTCCGACTGGGGGACGGGAAGGGGATTTCCCCAACGAAAACCGGCTTACACGTATTTCAGAATATGCGCGAATATACCGGTGGGCCCATTAATGGCGCTGGAAAATTATGCCCGAGTGGAGATTTCCCCGAGTTTAGTGGATGTTGTATAGCCCGGGAGCTCTCTCTCTCTCTCTCTCATGGGCGTCGCACGTTCTAATATAGCTGGGGCACGACTCTACGGCTTACGATATCCGGGCACGCATGAGGCGGAATATTAAGGACTGTTTATGAGGTTTAATGCCTTTTCTAGTAGTCCATGATTATTGTGGAGGAATTGCTCGAGGATTAGGGAATTATCATTAGCTGCGGGGCGAATCATTCTGGGTTTTTTGAGCGAGCGGGACGTTATCGAATTGACAATCTTTGATCTATTTTTAATTTACGAGTAGTGGAAAATATTTAACGTTTTAGCCCTTTCATGAAGAATATGTGAAGCATATTTCATACTTTTTTGAGAATATATTTTGATATTTTTCGTAAAATAATTCAAATATTTGATGATATATTGTTTATTTCATTTGGAAATTTTTATCATATTACAGTTCCGCTGAAATTTCAAGGCATTCTGTTCCGGGGGAAAATGTGAATTTTTCCCCGTATTTCTGTGATTATCTTTCTCAGTCGGATTTCAGCCAATCAGAGCGCAGTATTTGTCAAACAGTTTTATTTCGGAAACTATTAAACAAATTTCTGACGGAAATTCACTAGTATCTTCTCAAATGTTTCTCATGTTTCAACGCATTTCACGTTTAATATTCTGTATGGCAGATACACAAAAAAATGGGTTGTAAATGTACGGCTGTGTAAATGTGTCCGCATGCTGTTCACTGCACTCTGCTTGGCCGAAATCCGAGTGGAAAAATAATCCGTCAAATACCCTCGTGCTTCAAAATTAATCGGATATTTTTGAAGCACTAGTGGTATTACTACTGAAAATTTCACAGAAATCTCCAAAAATTTTACCTTAATAGCACTAGAATTTTTCATACCTGATGGATTGTAATGTTTTCCAGTACTCGTACTAGAATTTTTCTAGAAAATTTCTCTCCGTGCAGACTGCACCAATCACTTCTCAATTACAAAAAACCCGGCAATTAATTCCTAAGACCCCTCAATTGCCACCCTCAGAAAATTTTAAAAAGCTCGCACAATTGCTTCACGAAATTGGTCAGGTATGCACGGGACAATTATCATGTTTCTTTCATCATGATAATCCCCTCCCTCCCAATCACGGCAGGAGAGTGGTAAAATTAAATAGTATCGTTTTGCATTTTGGGCAATAAAAAGTAATGGTTAATAGTTAATGCAACGGAATGTACATGGAGGGGTAAAAGTAGCCGACACGCGTATACGGGTATGAGGGGCACACGCCGCTTAGCATCACAATCCGTGCAAATTGGTCCCCTCAATTTGAGCGAATTGCCGAGGACTCGTGGCTCCAGGCAGCGGCGGAGTGAAAGGAGGAGTGAAACGGGGGGTGGATCTACAACGTCGGGCGTCGTTTGCGCTCGTTTTCAATTCTCGTACAGCCAACTCTCGGGGCTTGTGCGCCCAGGGTTAATCCAAACCTACCACCTACCACTACTACTGGGTTATGTATAAATATGGAAATTCCATGGGCCGGAAAGGGGGAGTCGGGATTATACCGATGCGCGAAAATTCCGGGCGCACCGGGCGCCCCCCCCCCTCCGCCGCCGCCCCCATCACGGGATTTTCATTTTTCTCTCTCTCGGTAGCTCTCTTAATGGTTATGTCTTTTTTTTCGTACAACACGTTCCTAGAGAATTTTCTTCGCATTTTTCGACGGCGGCGAATGGCTCTTAGAATGTTTAGGGTGAAGGGGGAAGTGCCGTTTGAAGATGTGGGAAAATTGAAAATTCAAGGCGAGATAAATTATTCTGATTTCGGGCCAATTATATTAGAGTTGGCTTTAGAAATCGGTGTTGAAATTTTAAAAAAATTTTACATTTTTTGAAAAATTGTAATTGGATTCATTTGAGAGGAAGAGTTGGAAATATTTGTGGAGATTTCACCATTTTTTGGGTTAATAAGAGATTTGTGAGGGAGGTATCTAGAAAAAATTCAGAATTTTTGGAAGAAAGAACATTGATTTAATTTTAAAAAATCAATTCGACGCTTGAAATACATTTTTTTAATTGGAGTAAATTCATGATTCTATTTTATGAGGTATCAGCATTTAATGACGCATTCTAATTTAATTTATATCGAGAACACTTTTAGTTGAATAAACAAATCATAACGCGGGTGACGAAGGTCTGAAGGGTTATTTTAGGACCAAGTGAATTATTTTCTATCGTTCCTGATTAAAATCTATTTTTTAGGGGAACAAAATACAGAATTTTCGAGAGAAGTATCAATTTTCCTGCTGAATTATTTCTTCTATTATTATTAAAAATACATCACGAGTCATTAGTTCCACAGGTTAGATTAGATTCTCGATAAGATTCGTCATTTTTCCCATTAAAAAGATCAATTCGACACTTGAAATGTATTTTGTCATTTATCGCAATTTTCCTAATTTGATTATTTCATTGACCAATTAATTACTAATTCTAATTTAATTTAAACCGTAAATATTTTTAGAACTACTTCTGCTGAGATTTGAAGAAAATTTTGAGTTTTTTAAGAAATTCTAATTACATTGAAATGACTCTAATTAAACTAAATTGGGAGGAAAAATTTGAAACATTTGAAGCATTTGAAAAAAATCTTATAAATGTTAGGAATAAAAAAATCATGACGAGTGTCCTGAAGTTCTGAAGGATTATTTCAACACCAAGTGAATGATTTTCTGTTGTTCTTAATTAAAATCCACTGTTTACAGGTAAAAATTCAAAATTTTCGAAAAAAATATCCGTTTTCCTACCGAGTTATGTCTTCAATTCTTACAAAAAAAAATATCACGATTGATTAGTTCCACAGGCTTCATCATAAATCCCGCCACAAAAATCAATTCAACACTCGAAATACATTTCGTAATTTTTCTCAATTTTCCTCATTTGATTATTCCATTAAATGAGGTATTCACCAATTAATGATTCATTCTAATTTAATTGGAAGTTGAATCCAATGATGCGATAAATGGGTTGAGCCCCGAGTGTATCACCGAGCCATTATGTGGATGGTATAACAATTGATGATAATAAAAAATCGTATAATAAAATGACTGATTTAATAATTCAATGCCTCGGGGACACACTGAGAACGATGATTGACGTTGATTAAGTCCGTAATTGTTAGATATTTTAGTATTTCCGTGGGGTCGTAATTTCCTAGTTGAGATGTACGATATGTGACAATCGAAATGGACGGCCTACATACATCCCCATACACCCGAAATCCTCTCTCTCTCTCTTCTGGTTTATATTGTGCCACACGGGGAGATGCTGCTGGGGAGGGGGCGCGACGTCGGCCGGCATCGGGTAACGAGGCGCGTAATTACAATGCAAGTGTCTCAATGGTAAGCCCGTGGATGAGAGTTCATATACCGCGTGTGTGTGGAAATGGCTGGTGGGTGTAGGCGGGAAAAGCCAACCCCACCGACGCGGAGTAGACCATCAATGATTCAGAGTTCGTTGGGTACCGGGTACAGGAGAAAAGACCATGGAATCATTCCCAAATCGTATGTCACAGTATACGTGAGATTAAGTGTTGCCAACTTGCTGTTGGTTAACCGCTTATTAGCATCAAACCAACCGCTCATTCGGTGCGCGTTTAATGGGTTACCCACACCGGGCCTCCGGGTTCAGCCCGTATTTCATTTTCTTGGGATTCATGCACATATTTCGTGGCTAAGGTATCAATTAAAGGTTGGGAATTCATGAAATCATTTTTGTTTCAGTAGTTCAAGGGGTTTTCATACGCTGTTTTACATTTTTTGATAGTTAAGTGATAGTGGCACTTGAATTCTCAATGAATTCAATTTTTTTGATAATTGAATTCATTTCTCAAATTTCCCATTTTTCAATTTTTCAATTTTTTGAAAATTGCATTGAATTTCTCTTTTAATGTCTCTTTCACGTTAGAAATTCAGGATAATTGGGTTTTCCATGTTAGATTATCACTGATATTTGAATGACAACTAGAATTTTCAAACTCATTGCGGATATTGAACATCACATCCAACTGAATTTTCAGTAGATCGAAAATTCAGGGAAATTGTTGCTTGAATTGTTGGATTGTTATTCCAACTTGCTATTGGTTAATCTTTAATTAGCAGCAAACCAACCACTCATTCGGTGCGCGTTTAATGGGTTACCCACACCCGGCCTCCGGGTTCAGCCCGTATTTCATTTTCTTGGGATTCATGCACATATTTCATGGCTAAAGTATCAATTAAAAGTTGGGAATTCATGAAATCATTTTTGTTTTAGTATCTCAAGGGGTTTTCATACGCTGTTTGACATTTTTCGATAATTAAGTAATAATGGCACTTGAATTCTCAATGAATTCAATTTTTTTGGTAATTGAATTCATTTTTCAAATTTTCCATTTTTCATTTTTTAAATTTTTTGTAAATTAAATTGAATTTTCATTTTTTCGAAATTGTTTTTTGTGAATTTTAATTCAGTTTAAGATCAAATCGCTCATAGAATCTCTGATTCAAGTTAGAAATTCAGGGTCCTTGGGTTTTTAATATTCAGAATTTTACCATAAATCAATTTAATTTCTAAAAAAATAATGTTTCTGAAAGCTTAAACAATGTCAATTATTTATTTATAAACAACGAATGTTTAAAAAAATAATTCTGGACAAAATGTAATTTTAATAACGCCCAATATTCATGATTTTTAAAATTTTTTTCTCACGCAATTTAATTGACACAGTGCGTAGAAAAAATTGAAAAATTTAATGGACGATTGAAAATGGTTGAGTTCATAATGCGGTCTGTACCAAACTGTAAAAGATACTTGGATATCTTTAAATTCCGGAAAATTCAGCCAAATTCTTAAACTGTTTTCAGCATACCCCTATTATTTTCGAAATTCCATAATAAATCAGAGGACAACTACATAACATAACTCTTCACAATATCATACCATTAATTACTCCTCGTTCCCGAAAAATTCAATCAACACCTCCTAAATTCCCCCACCAGCCATAAATTTCCCCTCAAAAAATCCATTCACCCCAATTAAACACACGGAGCATCTCCCGTGGAATGACTTCCCCAAGATTTCAAAAAGGGGTCAAGGGAAGACCCATCCCGCATACATATTTGACCGAACAGTCCCGGTAGAATTAATAGCAAGGCCGGATCGATCCGCAAAATTCCCGAGTTCCAGTGACCTCCTGGCATTCTGTCGTGTGTATGCGGCCCCACCGCCGGCGTTCTCCAAACCCAGCGCATGAATACCCCCCTCCCAACCCTTCGACAATTCCCCTATCAATGTTGTGTACACAATCCACCCTCTCCCCATCACCCCTGTGTGTGGATAGCGTTTGGACGGAATAATAAGTGCGCGCGTGCACGTAGAGCACCAGGTAGATCAGTTACCGCAGTTACACACGCTGGAACTACTATACTGGTAATGTGGTTTTAGTTCGCTCAACCCCTCCCCCCACTCCTCTATTCTCACCCAGCGGCTCTCGCACTAATTTGCTCTGGCGCCAGTATCCCCCCACGTGACAGGTTTGTCAACGAATTTGGCGCTCGACACTTGCAACTGCACTGCACGGTGAGAAATTTTTTAGAAAAATTCTAGTGCTAGCACGGGAAAAGAGGCGCAAAGTCGGCCAGGAAAAAATTCAAGTGCCGGCACGAGAAATTTTATTGGGGAAAACGTGAATTTTTCCCCGTATTTCTGTGAAAATTTCACAGAAGTCCCCAGAAATTTGACCAGAAATACCAAGAAATTTTACCTTAACAGCACGAGAATTTTTCACAGCCGGTGGATTGTGATTTATTCCAGTACTCGTACTAGAATTTTCCTAGAAAATTTCTCTCCGTGTGTTATAATTTTTTTTCTGTGGACACGTCTGTAGTTTCAATATGGGGGGTCATTTTGGAAAATGGTCCTTATGTGCAGCGCTATCTATCGAAATTCTAGAAAATTCTAGATATTTCGAGGTAATTTGAGAAGCTTCTTGAAATTTCGAGGAAATTCGAGAAAGAAGGAAAGATCATGGACGTATTCACGTACAATTACAGTTGTATCGAAGATACAGTCGCCTGCAATTTTTTGCCGCTCCGGTATGACGGAACATAATGTTCGTCACTTGGCCGAAATAAACTTGCTCGCTCATACACTGTTCTAAATTTTAGTCTGAATTTTCCGCGCCAAATTCCGGAAATTTTTATCGTGTTCAAGTTCCTTTGGACTTTCGGAAAATCTTATGATTGGAAAATGAAATATTCCACTGATTTTTTGTTCAAATGATCTGGATATCAATGAAATACTTGATTTTTCAGTTCAATTATTCTGTGAAAATTCAGAAAAATCAGAAAAATTCAGGGAAAAATTCAAAAATTGATGGATATCAGGAGAATTCAGGGGAATATATTCTCGAATTTTTAGTTCAAGAGGGAGCTAAAAATGAATGTGGATTTTTGGTAAATGCTAATGCGGATTTCAGCAAAATACTAATCCGAATTTAGCTGAATATTAATATGAAGATTTTATCTAAATATTAATCTACATTTTAGCTAAATGTTAATTTGTATTTTAACTAAATATTAATATGGTTATTACCTAAAATTTAATGTGAACATTACCTAAAAGTTGATGTGGATTTCAGCTGAACCGCGACCTCTGCATTCCCAAGTAGCTCGAAAGATGCCGAATTTCCCCAGTAATTAAATGCAATTCGATCCAGAACGCTAGCGCCTCTAGTTATCTCAAAAGTCTCAAAACATTAAAATTGATAATAAATTGATCGAGTTGAATATTAAAGGGAAGTTTACCAAATGTTAACAAACGATACTAAACAACATCACCAATAAACAAGTCTGAAAAAATGCACAATTTCCCTAAAAAATTGCGACTTCTCTCTCCGTATTTTCATAGAATTGTGGGCCATTTTTTTCTCCACCAATTTTTCATTCTGTAGCGTCATCGATGTGTATCGATTCCGGGTGATAGGATATGAGTAGAGAGGTCGGGGGGGGGAGGAGGAGAATAAAAAATGAGAGTAGGTTTTTTATTTTGTGTCGATGGATGGAAGTAATAAAGGAGATTATGGCACGGGGAAGGGGCACGCCGAGTTATTTTCAAATTATCTTTGGCCTTTGAGTGGACGGNGAAAATTCGTCCCTAATGTCGAACGAATCGAGTATCATTAATCACCCTCGTGTTTCGCCCCGTTTATTAATCTCGATGGAGTCGAAGTAGGGGAGGATGTAGTCTAGGCGTTTGGGTTTGTATGGCTGGATGATAATTGGGTTCTTGACACGTTTCGATAGGAGGGGATTTAAGATTGATTGGAATTCCTGGTGCAAAACAATTCTCACACTCAAAATGGTGTTCTTGATTCGAGAGATTTCTTTGTTCCTTTTATTACAGGAACTAGCGGGACAATGGGGTAATTTTCTCATCTGGAAATTTGTTTTTAGACGATAATATCGTGATATTTTTAAATATATAAAATTGATATTGATTTTCATATTAGACCCACGCATTTTGGAATTCCATTGTGGATTTGTGCATCAGAAATATGTGTTTAATGTATTAGAGGTGAACTGTTCAAAATTTTGACTGAAATTTTCGGTAAACTTGTGGGGAATTTTCACAACACTATAGTTCCACTGAAATTTCAAGGATTTTCCTATTTGAAAATTAAAAATTTTATGTAAAATGAGCGAAAAGTGTGAAATTTAGTTCAATTTTTCCGTGAAAATGAATATCAATATATTTTTGAATTTTCCATTCATTGGATTTTTAGGGAAATCTAAAATTTCATGATTTTTTCCCCCTAAATAGAATTCTAAGTCACTTCCTTGAAATTTCAATTATTTTCTAACAGTTTTTATCGCATTGTTCCACTGAAATTTGAAGGAGTTTCATCACTAAATTTTTAAAATTTCACGGAGAAATCAGTGGAAACTGTAAATTTCAGTTCAATTATGCCACAAAAATTGATAGAAATAAGAAAAATTCAGGTATACATATTTTGAAATATTCCATATTTCTCCAACACTCCATATTCGAATGCGTTTCCCTCTATTTAGAAATATATCTATTCCCACGGGGTAAAATTTCCTTCTTACGATTCCCGTTCTTAATTCCATCAATTTCCCAAACCCGTAAACAATGATTAAACTACAAACAATAATTCAACACGAAAAAAAAAATCATTAAAAACAAAAACAATTGAAATTTCAATTTTAAATTCCAACGAAAACAAACTTTCCAGAATGAAAAGTCTGATTTCCGTAAAATTCAGTGAATTCCCTGATAACTCCATCACTGTTCCAAACAAAAAAGCCACTATTAAACTAAAAAACAATAATCCAACTAACAAAAAAAAATTCATTAAAAACAAAAACAATTAAAATTTCAATTTTAAATTCTAACAAAAACAAATTCCCCACCATGAAGAGTCTGATTTCCGTGAATATTCCAAACAAAAAAGCCACTATTAAACTAAAAAACAACAATCCAACTTACAAAAAAATTCAAAAAAAAAATTACAATGTCAATTTGAAATTTTAACAAAAACAAATTTACTAGAGTGAAGGGTCTTATTTTCGTGATGAATAAACCGAAAAATTGGATGTAATATTTCACACGAATGACTCAAAATATTCCGAGAGTACTCACAGCGCCGTCAGTTAATTAACGTTCCACCCAATCCCAAAGATGAAAGACCATATTTCCCCCTTTCCCAGGTACACAGAGTAGTTTGTTTGGGTTAATAACAAACTCCCCAAAACTTGCGCCATTCCACCGAAACAAAAATTTTCCACGCTCCCGAACACACTATGGGGGTTGCATTAGCACCATCAGTGTTGGCAATGCGCCTGTATGCTCCATAGGATGTATGAATTACGAAGAGTGGGTGCTTTCGTCTCTAATCCATCGGCGGCTGACGCTCTACCGGCATGTTAAATTTAATTACTTCGCTAATCGTTGATATATAGCGCAGAGTGACACAAGCCATCGGGGTTTACCTTCATAGAATGTCTGACACGTTTGTTTCCTGTGCTTCCAATGCCTGCCAACGACGTTCATAATGGATTCCCTTAATTTTAAATTATCCGAGGCAAATTCAATTAAGACGTCAGGGGTTGATGATCGCATTTGCGCCTTTGTCACATCAATTTTCAGCGTTACATTGGGAGAGAATCGCCATTTGTTCGGCATTAAACGCCGGAAAAGCGATGATTTTTGGTAATTCGGATGAAATTGGTCGGAAAAATTTTTCCATTTCAGAAACCATTCGACAATATTTAATTTCAGGGAGAATGAATAATTAAATTTTTCATTTCTCTGATAATTGAATGGAATTCCGAATTTTCCAGCAGTAAGAAACAATTTTCAAGGAATAATTCAAGTAAAATTGACATTTTGGATGAAAATTACTTGAAATTTCAGGAGAACCGTCACTTGATAAAAAGTCGTGGACATTAACGTTGATTGATGAAATTTATTACAAGAATAAGTGAATTTATGAATAATCAAGTCCATCCAAATTACATCTTGTACAAAAATCATTTGTTCTGCGTAAACTATCGAAATCTTCATTTTTGGGAAATCGAATTTTAGTGGAATTGTGAATATGAACTAATTTTTCGCTATTTCAAAAAAGATTTTTAGAATGAAAAAGTGATTGTTGATAAATTATTGAAAATTGCAATTGTTCAACTATGCCATGAAAGTTTCTAAAAAAAAAATATAAAATCCAATTTAGACATTCACACTTAGAACAATAATCACATCATACAATTTTCGAAAATCTGGAAATAAATGGGGCTTGCAGGCAGGGAAAATTGCATTGTTCAGTGACATTTCTCATTACCAAAATAAAAAAAATGCGTGTCCAATATTTTCCATTCAATTTTCATATCCAGTACTAAAAAAAATTGTGCCAGCCCCAATTACTCACTCTACTCATGAAGATCGACCACTTCTCTACAACCACCACTAGTTCAAAGTTCAGCAATTAGACATTTTATGCGTGATATTTCTCAATATCTCATAAAAAAGATATGGCTAATGTTTTCCATTCACTTTTCATACCCAGCAGTAAAAAAAATCATGTAAACCACAATTACTTCTTCCACCAATAAAGATCCACTGCATATTCTTTGATATTTCTCAATATCGAAATAAAAAAAATACGTGTCTACTATTTTTCATTCAATTTTCAAATCTAGCACTAAAAAAATCATACAGACCCGAATTGATCATTCCCCTCATGAAGATCCGCCACTTATCTGCAATCTTCACTCCATCAAATTTCAACATTTAGACATTGCGGTCCAATCACCGCATAAAATCTCAAAATTAAAATAAACCCATTAATATCCAAAAGGGATTAACGACAGATGAAAACAGCAAGCTGTAAAGACAGCTGCAGCACCCAGTTTCCATGCGCTGTCATTTTTTTTTGATTCTGTACCTCACGAACAGATAAAGAATATGAAATTCGAGAGTTGTGGAGGAGTGTCGGTGGATATATCGAAAGAGCCCTCGGCAGATGGTTTTAAGTCGAGGTTATATTTGGAGAAAGGGCCCAGGTATACAACAGGTATGAAAACAGCATCGAGGAGAGGAAGAGATCTGTCGGGGTAAGGGCCAGAGACTGGATGAGCGTGAAGAAACGCTGGACACCTGCTCCCTATACCCGCAGCCACTTCTCTCTTTTCATCTCTCTGTGATGTTCCTCGAGACGCGCTCAAGTTGAAAACGTTTTTTAAACGAGCACGAGACTCACTCTAGTATTTCCATTGGCCCTTGTGTCGAGGCCCTCAACATCTTCCATTGGGGTACACGGAAGAAAATTGCCACGTACGGGAGACCACTGAGAAGAGGCCCTCATATTATTTTCTTGCCTTTTTTCTCCTCGAGAGACTGCTAACGACTCGCCCTTACCAACCACCATATGCTGTGCAGAAAGTATTTTTTTTCTTTCGGATGAATTCTCTCTTTATGGATTCACGAAATGAAACACTTTCGTATTTTCTTTTTCAATATGGATTTTTGTGAAATTGTAGTCATTCACTATTTGAAATTTTAATGGCCGCAATTTGCAGTTGTATTATTCGCTTCGCTGATGATATTTATATTCATTGTCATTATTTTGAAGCCATTAAACAAATTTTTGTTTCACTGATTGATCTGATACTCTTGTTTGTGCTCAATTGAATAAGTTAAATGTATATGATTAACTGAAAAATCCTATTGTTACATAAACTCAGAGAAATAGAGCATTGAAATTGAATAAATTCCACTGCTTGAAATTTTTCTCTTGGTAATTCGCCCTTGTATTATTTTCTCGACTTTTTTATCCCCGAGAGACTGCTAACGACTCTCCCTTATCAACCACCACATACCGTGCAGAAAGGGTTTTTTCTTTCGGATGAATTCTCTCTTTATGGATTCACGAAATGAAACACTTTCGTATTTTCTTTTTCAATATGGATTTTTGTGAAATTGTAGTCATTCACTATTTGACATTTTAATGGCCGCAATTTGCAGTTGTATTGTTCGCTTCGCTGACGATATTTATATTCATTATCATTATTTTGAAGCCATTAAACAAATTTTTGTTTCACTGATTGATCTGATACTCTTGTTTATGGTCAATTGAATAAGTTAAATGTATATGATTAACTGAAAAATCCTATTGTTACATAAACTCAGAGTAATAGAGCATTGAAATTGAATAAATTCCACTGCTTGAAATTTTTCTCTTGGTAATTCGCCCTTGTATTATTTTCTCGACTTTTTTATCCTCGAGAGACTGCTCACGACTCTCCCTTATCAACCACCACATACCGTGCAGAAAGGGTTTTTTCTTTCGGATGAATTCTCTCTTTTTTAAGCTTCATGAAACGAAATACTTTCATTCATATATTTTCTTCAGTATCAATTTTTATTAAATTGTAGTCATTTAATAGATGATTATTCACTTCTTACCTGATGACATTTATATCCATAATTACCATTTTAAAAACATTAAACAAATATCGAGTGGAAATCGAGTTTAAATTCGATTCAAATAATCTTCATTTATTATAATAAATACAAGATCTATGCGCGCGCTCTCGCGCACGCTGATCTATTCATTTTTTGAGATAAAATGGAATTCATCAAATTTCATTTTCTCATGAATACCGTATAAATATTGATAATGAATCAAAGAAAATTCGACTAATGATTGAAGTGAATAGCGAAGTAGAGTAAAAGAATCTATAAAGAATTTTTCATTTTCAATTAATTATCTTCAATTTTTTAAAATAATCGGTCTCCATAAAAGGACAGAATTTATTAATTTCACCGATAATATATATAGGGGAGGATGGGGCAAAACGGCCCCCCTTCAATCGTCAATATTTTCCGATTCAATAATCCGATTGGGATGAGTTAGAGCTCGTTTTGAAGAATGAAAAATTATCTTCAAAATGAAGTTGAAACTGGGAATTTTCACAATGTCATTCACAAGTTATTGACAATTGAAGGGGGGCCGTTTTGCCCCATCCTCCCCTACATGTGAAATATATATATTATATATATATATGACCTGAAAAAAAATTTCCCTCTGAAGAATTTGAAATTATGTCACTGAAGAATTTGAAAATGCCGCGTGTTTTTTTTTGTGAATAACTTCGTGTCACATATTGACCAATCAGAATTAAGGATTAGCGGTCAGACAGTTTCGAGATATTTCGATATAAGACAACTTCACGTTTCTTTCATTGTTAGTAAAATAGGATCCTCCCGTCGTCACAAATAAAAAGTGTAACCCCCCAAAATAAATTATCTCCTCAAATTTTGGACGGAGTTCCCCCACCCCTTCACTCCCAAACAATTTCTCATCGTCCAACGCAAATTGAATGTCGCGAGTCGATGAATATCTTCTCATTCATCTTCTCATATTCGTTAAAATGCCTTTTGTCATTCCAATGTCTCAGAAGTATTTGAGCATTCAGGCAAGACAGTCCCCTAATGAAAGAAGAAAATAATTTCAAAATGACTCATGCACGTTTGTATACCTATTTTAAAAGCCCTGTACTACGTATGCTAATGCATTATTTACATGCGCGATCCAAAGCTCTCGGACTATTCACGAGGGACGGCAGGTGCTCGCGCACGGGTTGGTGAGTTATACAGCCACGGTTTTCTGTGTATAACTCTTTTCCCTTTCCCTCTCCCTACGTCCCGCAACGTTTTTACGTGAAAAACAGTGTCTTTGTTTCTTCTCCCTTATTTACACCCTCCAAACAGTGATTTTTTACGATTTTAATCGTCCACTGTACCACAGAGATGATAATCCAGCAGTGTCGTAGCTTATGCACCCAAAATTTTTGCTTTCCAAACTCCAGCTAATCTCGACGATAATTATTCATTGAGTTATAAGTTAAAAATGAAGGATTAGTGTAATCCGTTGAGAGCTATTTCCATTCGTTGAAATTTTAATGCCTCAAAAATTCAGCGAAATCGACGGGAAAATTACGGAATATCAAGTATGAAGAAAAATGTTTTGCACTGATAGAACGGTTTAGTCGAACCAAACGAGAGTTTTTAACTATTACCACGATTCGTTAACTATTAACGAATCGCGGTCACAGTTAAGAAGCTTCAGTTGGTGCAACTGAATTGTTCCACCTTTTCTATCAGTGTGAGAGGATAACTTTGTTTTATTGTGTATTTTTATAATGGGAATATTTCACTCGAATATTTATGAACATGAAAATGAATTCATGGAGTTTTTTTCAGAAATATAAAGGTGATTGATAGATTGTGGAATTTGTTGTTGAATAACTATCGATCGCATTCAATGATTAGTTCACTGATAGAACGGTTTAGTCGAACCAAACGAGACTTTTTAACTATTACCACGATTCGTTAACTATCAACGAGTCGCGGTAACAGTTAAGAAGCCTCGTTTGATGCAACTGAATCGTTCCACCTTTTCTATCAGTGTTGACAGGAATTTTTTTTATGGTCACAACAAAAATTTAATTTTTGTGGAATATGTTGAATTTTCTTCTATCGATTAATTTGTTGATTAATTTCCCTCAAAAAAATCTGTTGCACTCCATAAAATATTCCCACGTGGAACATATCGATACAGATAAAAAAATATGCTTTTACGTTAAATATTTTTGGCGAGAACGTCCGGTATATTTTTGGATATTTTTAAAAAAATTTGAAAAATGCATAATTTGATGAAATAATGAAAACCGTAGGTTTCACTCCAATTATTCTATACAAACCCATAGATCTCTTCGGAAAACTCAGTTAAATATTATAGAATCTGGAATGAATTGAAAATTCAACGCAATTTTGTACTGGCATTCATATTTTGAGTGAAAAATTCGAGTGAGTTGGTGAATTCTCGTCGTCCTGTTGCCCAGACATTTCAAATTTCACTAGAATTTCAAGATTTTTCTCCTCAATTCCATTTCCCCACAAAGAATTCAAATAATCGTATTTAAAATCCCCCACTTGCAATCTTAAAATCCGAAAAAAAACCTGTGCACACTTATTTACATTTATAAACCTTCATGACGAGATAAAACCGAATAATATCACCACAATGAACTCCCCAAAATTATCGCCATCATCATAAAACGCACCTCAACATGAAATAAAACGCAAAAAATAGTTTGAACAAAAAATTTATTCACCCCGCCAGAAATGTTATTTCAATTCCCGTATTTCTTCCCGGACGAATAAAAAAAATGTGATTTAGTTCGAAGCCATCGCCGAACCGCTAATTTTCCAGGAGTCCTCTGTACTCCAGCCTGCAGCACCGGTTTGGATCTCTCGACGTCTTTAATTTCTCCATCAGCTCCGTCTCTCTCCGCCTTTCTCTCTCCTCCAATTTCCCTCGTTTGCACCTGCCACTGCCAAGCAGCCTCCCCAGATCCCGGCAGCCCATCCTGTCCAAGAAACCTCAACCTTCCCCCCTTCATCCGTCCCCACACCTTCGAAATTCCCTTCACTTGACTCGAAAATTCCAACGTTTGAGCCGAGACGAGAGTGAATTCTCCCTCAATCTACGAGGGTACGAAGGTCTTCAAAGCATCACGAGTTACACAGCAAATCGTTCCTAAACATCAGATGTATGCAAATGAGAGGGAATTGGAGTGAAATTAACGAGTCGAGGATACGTGCTTTTGATGTCAGTACGAGTCAAGCGGAGAACAAATAGGCATGAGCATTCGTCACGAGACATGTGGAAAAACTGGGAACTCAAACAATCTGCATTCGTCAACACATTTGGTTTTGATAAATGCAGATTTTTTCAGTCCATTCATGCTTCAGGGATTTTTACTTTGGGAGAAAAGGTAAAACGGAGGAATGAATTTTACGGTATTTATTATAATCATCCAGATTTTTCGTACGTAGAGGGCACGAAACTCTTGGACACTTGACTTTTTTAAGAATTTTAGTAACTTATTGAGTTTTGATAGAACTGAATTGTGATGACGATTATGACAATCCTAAGCTGAACTTAAATCATAGGAAAAACGTGTCTGAATGTCATGCAGCTTTTGTAGACATTTTTCAGACACTAAAAAACGACAGAATAAAATGAAAATTTGTCTGAATTCCAAACATAAATCAAGACGTTTAGGCGCCTATTCGTCTGAAATTCAGAAAAATTTTCATTTCATTGAAACGTTGTTTAGTGTCTGAAAAATGTCTACAAAAAGTGTGTGAAATCCAGACATTCGTTTTTGCTGTGATGATCAATTTGTTTCTGAGTTATAAAAATTGGAGGAAAAGTAAGAAGAGTTTATTTCGCCTCACCTACCGCTAATACTAATTGATGGATAAGGCTGGTTTAAAGCTCCATAAAATAATGAATTCCGTAATGAAATTTCATTTAAAATTTGGTTGAATTGATCGATCAAGAAGTATCGACGACTCCTTATAAACCAAGGGTATTTCAATGTTCTTTATAAAAAAATGGTATCTCAAAATTCATGTGAAAGGTTGTTGTTCACATCCATTTCTAAGTCTGACGGAGCCCGCAAATCATTTTATTTCTGTTCCAATGGGAACTACGTCATGTTATTTGTACTTTTTGATGCATTTATACAGCTGTCAAGAGAAGGAAAACATAAGATTTCAGGCGATTTTTCGTTAGAATTTTGAAATACCCTAGTCTTAACATGAATTTTGAGATGGCCTTGTTTTAAAAATAAAATTAAAATACCCTTGTTTTATTACGAAACGTCCGTATGAGTTAATTACAAGAAGGAAGAAGTATCCGCTCCAAGGAAAACCAAAACTGTTTCACTTCATCAACAATTGGATAGGGGAGGGTGGGGTAAAACGGACACTTCAGACTTTTTGTTAATTATTCATAACTCGGAAACAAATTGCTCAATTGAGCTCAGTTTAGACTCGTCACAAGGGGGAAGAATTGTTCTTTGTATTGAAAAAAAAATTATTAAATTTTAAAAAAAGTCCGTTTTACCGCAACCTCCCCTAAGATTATAACAACAAAAATCTAAAGTTTCGATTTAGCCCCCTCGGCCCCTATAACAATCCATTCCCTAATTAAAATGCCCCCCAAATTCCCGAAACTCAACAAAGTCCTTCCTCCCGCCGAGACCCCAGACTCCAAGCACCTTGAATTTCCAAAAACCCATCAACCCCCGCCCGGCGAAAAAACCGTTCGCCGGTCCCTCCATCCCGAGACCCGCTGAAAACAGAGGAGAAAAAACCCCAGGATACTCGAAAAACAGTCGGCCGTTGGTGCCCAATAAAGGAGGAAGGGAACCACCTGCCGCAAGGGATCGTAGGGGCAGATAGTCCCTTCGCCTTCTTTCCACCCCTCTTCATACTTCACCAAACAATTTTCTACGACAGGCGCGCAGTCTCGCTCTCTCCCCACCACCGTCTGTCGAGAAAACGGCTATCCCTCGTGCCCCTTCCCCCGCTATTCCTTCTTTTCACGGCACGCATTCCCCTCTACAACTGCACGTTGCTGCACGGAGAAAAAAAAATACATAAATGAGGGAGTGAGCGAGAGGGAGAAGAAGAGGAAGGAAAAAAGAATCGGGAACTGGCGCACAGAGGGGGGGTTAGACTGGTGCTACGCGTCGGGACGCTCAGTTGCCGTGCGACCGTTGAGAGGCGCGCTAGCTTTCCATTCAATCTCTGTGCGTCGCACTTCACCAAATGCGCAACTGAAATAACATTTCGCGCCAAAGTGTGAATTTTACTTTTGTCCAACGGAAAATTGCCCGCGGAATGGGGGCGATCTAGAGATCCATTGCAGGAACTTTTATGGATACTCTGGAGTTTTAGTTTTTAATTGTGATGTTGTGCATTCGTGCAGAATGAGGAGGCGATCCCGACAGACGGGAATTTCTGGTTATTTTATGAGTGATTTCTACTGAGTGGATCAGGATTTTTTCATGTGCCAATTTTTTACTCTGGATGCAGCGGCTGGATTAATATTTTTTTCGCGCCTCTGGGGAGATATTCAGTGTTAATTTCAAGTGTTTATTCGCCATTGAGTGGTGAAAGGTGAATTGGAGAAGAGTTGGCATGATCGTGGTGAATATTTTGTTTTGAGTTTTTGTGGTGTTTGCGGGAGAGTTTTCCAGTTTGGAGAGCTGACGAATTGGGGAAATTCTGGGTGTTATTGCGACGGATACTTTCACGGTTTTTGTGGATTTTTAGTTTATTTCACGTGGATGAGGAGATATCTGGCGAGTTTGGGAGAATGGATACGATACGGATGGATAGGATCATGAGATACCTGTGGATTAGCGCGGCGGTTTGCTCGCTTTGTGGTGAGTAGATTCACCTGAAGAATTGGGGATATGTGAATTCATTGCACGTTTGGTATTCGAGGGCAGCGGGGAATGAATGTTTTTGTGGTGTTGGACTGACGATTTTGAGAGATGAATTATTTTTGGTCTGGAGTATTTTGAAGAACAGGTTAACATTCAGAACACCTGATATTTTTATGGCGCAGGAGAATGTTGACTTGATATAAATTAGGGAAACGGGTCAACTGATTTTGTTGAAGGTCGTAAAGTGGGATTTAACGTAAATGTCAGGATTTAGTTCTAAATATTAAGAAATTAATAAATGGGAAATCATTGCACGTTTGAGACATCAAGAATTTCTCTGTTTTACATTCAGGGGAGTGATATATTCTTCATTCGGAAATAAGTTGAATTGATGATTTTGAAACCATTTTGGTTTTTTTCCCGAAACTCGTCAAAACTTTGGAGAAAATATGAGCTTAACATTCAGAAAACCTGAAATTTTTATGGCACAGGAGAATGTTAACTTGAAATGAGTAATAAA
Source organism: Diachasma alloeum (assembly GCF_001412515.2). Lineage (NCBI taxonomy): Eukaryota > Metazoa > Arthropoda > Insecta > Hymenoptera > Braconidae > Diachasma > Diachasma alloeum. The sequence continues at coordinate 3,788,062 of NW_021680345.1, forward strand.
AAAATATTAAAAAACTTGAAATGAATCAGGAAAACGAACAATTAATTTTGTTGAAAGTCGTAAAGTGCGATTTAACGACGACAATGTCAGGATTCATTGCACTTCTGCGATTCAATAAAAGCGAGAGATGAATAATATTTGATTCAAGACTATTTATTGATCTACTAGCGATCTCTCTGTTCTCGATTCAAGGGAGTAATATTTTTCATTCGAACATGAGTAATTCTCTAATTCTTGATTCGAGATCTGTTCATTCACCTTCCGCAAACTCTTCAATATTTATGAGAAAACACTACTTTAACATACAGAGAACCTGAAATTTTCCATTGCACAGGAGAATGTTAACTTGAAATAACTTGAAATAAATCAGTAAAACAGGTCAGTTGTTTCTGTTACAGTTTGTAAAGTGTGATTTAACCAAAACATATGGGTTCAGTTTCAAGTATTCGAAAATAAATGGGAATTCATTGCACATTTGGTATTTAATGACATACAGAACAAAATTGTATTGTCAAATTGCTAAATTGTTATTTTTGACACAGGGATGTTGATTCTTGAATTAAGAATCTCTCTATTCTCGATTCACAATTTGTCAATTTATTCGCCGAAACTCTTCAAAATTTCTGAGAAAACACCACTTCAACATTCAGAAAACCTGAAATTTCCATCGCACAGAAGAATCTCAACTTAAAATAAATCATAAAAACAAGTCAATCAATTCCGTTGTAAATCATAAAGTGCGATTTAACCAAAATGTCAGGATTCAGTTTCAATTATTAGGAAATAAATGGAAATTCATTGAGCGTTTGATATTACAGTTTTCTGTTATGACATACAGAAAAAAATTGTATTGCTAAATTGCTCGATTCGCGATTTTTCAATTTACTCGCCGAAACTCTTCAAAACTTCAGAGAAAACACCTCTTCAACACCTAGAAAACCTGAAATTTCCACAGCACAGAAGAACCGTGACTTGAAATAAATCATAAAAACAGGTCAATTAATTCCGTTGTAAATCATAAAGTGCGATTTAACCAAAATGTCAGGATTCAGCTTCAATTATTAGGAAATAAATGGAAATTCATTGCACGTTTGATATTTGATGACATACAGAAAAAAATAGTATTGCTAAATTGCTCGATTCGTGATTTTTCAATTTATCCGCCGAAACTCTTCAAAACTTCAGAGAAAACACCACTTCAACACCCAGAAAATCTCAAATTTTCACAGCACAGAAGAACCTTGACTTGAAATAAATCATAAAAACAGATCAATTAATTCCGTTGTAAATCATAAAGTGCGATTTAACCAAAATGTCAGGATTCAGTTTCAATTATTAGGAAATAAATGGAAATTCATTGAGCGTTTGATATTACAGTTTTCTGTTATGACATACAGAAAAAAATTGTATTGCTAAATTGCTCGATTCGCGATTTTTCAATTTACTCGCCGAAACTCTTCAAAACTTCAGAGAAAACACCTCTTCAACACCTAGAAAACCTGAAATTTCCACAGCACAGAAGAACCGTGACTTGAAATAAATCATAAAAACAGGTCAATTAATTCCGTTGTAAATCATAAAGTGTGATTTAACCAAAATGTCAGGATTCAGTTTCAAATCCCTTGCCAAATCCGTTCAAAATCCGTCTCTCCACAACAAACAAAACCGTTGAAATACGACTCGCGATTTCGCGATCCAATTAACCGTCTCCTCTCGCCAAATGAGGTCGTATATTGGAAATCTCAAAATTCGCGATTTCATCCCGACTCCGCTACCCCGATGATACCTTCCAGTTGTGGCTCCAGAGTAAATGTTATCAGTCTCACCACACTGTGCAAATATATTCCGTCCTCGCATAATTGCGCAATTAACGTGACAGCGGATTGAGCATCTGCCGCGGTGCAAACTTCTCTGCTGATGCACACCTATTTCGATGCTCCAATATCAGTGCTTGAAACAATAATTCAGCGGAACGTTGCTCTTTTTCTATTTAAGAGACAATTGTGTTCGTCAATTCAATCAGAGTTCGTGAAAGTTTCACATGTGCTAGTTATCATTGGGTTTATTCGAACGATCGCTCGACGATTCCCTTTAATTCTCATTTTTATCGTCGCTGACGGCAATCCTAGCGCCATCTAGCGGTTCGTCCTGAATATACTTCAGATTTTCAATCCCTAAATTCTTTAATTCAATTTCGGTGGAGAAAACGGAGAGATTCATCGATCATTTGCATTATCAAAATTATATTTCGCAACAGATGAGTTTTTTCAAAAGTCTATATTTTATGAACAAATGGATGGAAATAGTTCACACCGTTAGAGATAGAAACGTTCTAAATGTGAATTTTATCACGAAATCTAAAAAATTATGTGCAATATATTGATTATTTTATGGAATTTCTGCAAAAGGAGTTTTCCAAATTTTTCAGTTTTTCATTTTTTGGAAATACAGGTGAAGTTCAAAGCGATTTGAAATTCAAGAATTTATTCAGTTGAATTTTCTTCATTTTTACCCACTTTCACGGAATAATTGAACTGAAATTTACAGTTTCTCGTGATTATCGAAATTTTCAAAATTGTTTCGCTTCTGCATATGAATTTTTCGCGAAAGGACTTTTTAAAGTTTTTCCAGCGGTTTAGAATAGAAACTGAAGTTCAGACTCAAAAAATTGATATTTTTCATTCTAACGCCGAAATTCCCTATTAAACATGAATACTCAGCTAAATCTTTTATCAATTGAAAATCCACGACTCCCTTGAATTTTCCTCATTTTCCCTAGAAAATAATCATAAAGGAACTGAAAGGTCTGAATTTAAATCGAGATATTAAACCGTTACCATTTTGAACATATGAAAACAAAATGAGAAAGTTTATCTCGTGTGGGCAGATTGATGAAATGATTAAAAAGTTGTAATTTTTGAAAATTACGAGCAGTTTCTACAAATCATTTATAAACAATCGATCTTTCACGAACAATCATTTGTTCAGAATCATAACAAATTTACTCATATTCAGAATTTTACCAATTTCAATTATTCATTCATAAGCAACGAATGTTTAAAAAATGATAATCCTGTGCACACCGTAATTTTAATAACGCTGAATATTCATGATTTATCAAATTCCTTTCACGCCATTCAATTGACAAATTTGATGATTGAAAATGGTTGCATGACCCACCGATAGAAAGGATGAATTATTGCTAACAAATGGATTTATTCATTCGTTAACTATTACCTATTATTCATTCGTTAACTATTGGATATATTCACCTCTACCATCCGTTAATAATTACAACAATCAACGAATCTCGTGAATAAATGAATCAGTCCATCAGTGCAGTGCGGTCTGCGTCAAACTGTAAAAGATACCTGGCTACCCTCAAATATCTTCATCACATAAGCCTAATGTCGCAGAAAGTTGGACGTAAATAAGTCGAGCCCCCGATAAATCACGCACTCACCCCACAACACCCCATTAAACCTGAATCATCATAATCATACAATACGAAGTAACCGCACATAAGTGATAGTTTGCCAACTCTCAACAGTAAAACCCGGACTGCATACCATTTATTCGATTCCCTCTGATTACACACCGACACAAAACAATTGGGTAAAATCGTGTGTTAAGTAGAGAGTGAAAATCGATTGAAACTGCTCAGGAGGTGGGGTTGGGGCATTAAATCAAGGTCGTGAAAGTAACTGGAGGATATGTGCCGATGTGGTTAAAGTGAGAGAGATATTTTAGACACAGTAACACACACGATTCAACCAAAAGGGTTATTGTCTGGCTACGTGTAACTAGCGTTACTCACGTATATGCTCTATTCACCCAATCTCTCAGGCTATTGAGAGAAACGGAGAATGGAGCATTCGACAAACTGTGCTTCGGGGGTGGACGTGTAACGAGAGAAATCCGGAATTGCTGCAACCGAAAACTCCTGGCGCG
>NW_021680345.1:3792057-3794085 GCF_001412515.2 Diachasma alloeum
GGCGTTATCGAGTGGCTTCGTACGAATTACCGCTGAAGAGTGTTAACCGAGTGGCTTTTCAATGGTACGACTAATTTCTAACACTGGGGTATTCAATTATTCTGCGAGTCGGGTAATTACATTGTGTGGTCTTTCGTCCGTTGGAGGTTTGCGAGTAAATGTTGGGAGGGACAATTTCGAGTTGGAGAGGTTTTTCCTTGTGGGAGAGCTATTTTTAGTGGTTGACACGATTGATTTGTTACTGTGACTGTGAAATTTCATCTCTCTTGCAAAATCGTGTGGAAATATGATATGAAAATTTAAAGTTTGATTCAGGGTAATTAATTTAGTGTAATTCCAGACGCAATTCTGTAGTTGAGTAGAAATTTTTAGTGATTAGTGAAAGTTCTGTTGTCTTGAATTTTTAACATTTGACACTGGAGTCTTGAATTGTTTGAATAGTAATTGTATTGTGTGGACTTTCGTCCGTTGTGGAGGTTTGTGGGTAAATATTGGGATGCGAAATTTTTAGATGGGGAGGTTTTTCCATCTGGGAGAGCTATTGTTAGTGGTTGACATGATTGATTTGTTACTGTGACTGTAAAATTTCATCCCTCTTGCAAAATCGTGTGGAAATATGATATGAAAATTTAAACTTTGATTCAGGATAATTAATTTAGTGTAATTCCAGACGCAATTCTGTAGTTGAGTAGAAAATTTTGAGTGATTATTGAAAGTTCTGTTGTCTGGAATTTTTAACATTTGACACTGGAGTCTTGAATTATTTGGGGAGTAATTGCATTTTGTGGACTTTCGTCCGTTGGAGGTTTGGGGGTAATTCAGGATTGTGTGAATATTCATGATTTCATTGAAAATTCAAGTATATTGAGTAATTCTCATCTCAATGCTGTTCAAAAATTTGGAAATTCCCTGAATTTTGAGTGAAATTCGAAATTTCATGATTTTTCAGTTCAATTGTTCCGTCAAAATTCGGGAACATCAGAAAAAAATTGAAAACTCATGTCATTTTTTGTCTGAATATTCATGTTCCATTGAAAATTCAGTCCAGTTGTGAAATTTCCGTCTCACTCCCACTGAAAATTCATTAATTCCCTTAAATTCTACCTAAAACTTGAAATTTCACTGTCATTCCCCCCCCCTAAATCGGATTCAATGTCACATGCATGAGAATTACTACCATATTTCTAACAGTGTAAGTGTGTAATTCCAGATTAAATTCTCACCAACCAGTAAAAAAATTTGAGTGACTACCGAAACTTCAATTGTCTTGAATTTTTAACATCTCACACTGGAGACTTCAATTGTGTGGACTCCCGTCTAGTGGAGATTCGTGAATAAAAGTTGGGGAACAACTTTTTTATCTCTGGAAAGAGTTTTTTTTTCATGTGGGAATGCTATTGTCACTGTTTAAAATGACAGAATACTCACTATGACAGGGAGATATCAATTGAGCCGATAAAATTCAGTCTAAACCGATGGCCGTTTCTTACAATGAAGAAATTTTCCACATCTCAGCCGAGGAAATTCAATTATTTGGGGAGTAATTACATCGTGTGTACTTTTCATTCATTAAAGTTTTGCGAATGAACACTGGGAAATAACATTTTCAGCGGGGATTTTTTCATTTCTGTTGGGGGAACATGAAAGCTATTGTATGAAGAGTTTTTTCCACATGGAAATGCTATTGTTACTGGTTGGAATGGCAGAATAGTCACTATGGCATGTGGCTTTTACACTGAAAATTTTACCTCAAACATTCAGTGAAATATTCAAACGTAACTAGTAATGAACTAGATATGAAATTTCATTTGGCCGTGACTATGCGCACCATTGCGTGAATCACTCCCGTACACTCCATACACTCCACGCATGCGTGAAGTTTGTGTTTCACTCAGTTGAAGTTTCACGCAGTTGTATTTTTATACACCTGTGTGTTTCACGCAGTTACATTTTGATACGCCTGTGTGTTTCACGCAGTTGTATTTTTATACATCAGGATTGCGTTTTTCCACTTCCTAGGCCTTATAC
>NW_021680345.1:3794948-3822380 GCF_001412515.2 Diachasma alloeum
CAACTGCGTGAAACACACAGTAGTATGAAACTTCAACTGCGTGAAACACACAGTAGTATGAAACTTCAACTGCGTGAAATACACAGCAGTATGAAAATTCGGCTGCGTGAAACACACAAACTTCACGCATGCGTGGAGTGTATGGAGTGTACGGGAGTGATTTACGCAATGGTGCGAATAGTCACGGCCATTTCATTTTTTTTTTAAGAATTCAGACAGAAGTTTGCGATAGAAAAATGAAGAATTAACCAATTGTATCAGAATTTAGCCGAGAGAATTCAATTTAATCACTTCAATCCGATGTTCAATTGCCAAAATTTTGATAAAATTTCAAGTTTCAGTTGAAAATGACAGTAAACTCATTAATTTCACATAGACATAACAGAAATTCGCCCACTTAGAGCTGAATTTCCAATTAATCCAAAATTAATGAGCACATTCACCTCAATTTATCTAATGTTTATTCATTTTCGCTGAATAATTGAATTAAAATTCACAGTTCCCATCGATTTTCTTATTCAATTGTGACTTTTCACCGACGAGATTTCCTGAAAGTGCAGTAATCTAGTTCTTGATGAATCAAATAACCATCTTGTTTCGTCGTAGAATAGAATATTGAATTTATTATCTTGAAAGTATTCACAAAATGTTCCAAATTGTTAATTTCTAACAAATATCATGGCTCTGTCGTTCTAACGCTACCAAATATCAACACAACATGTTACATTTGAGTATTTACCGCCTCCAACTCAAGAGACAAACTGCAGTACATCCTTCGGTTCATGAAAACAACAGTTAAAAACAGAAAATGCAGAATGCACAGGAAATCCCATTCAATGTCACTGTCCTGAAAATTCAAGAATATATTCACCGGAATTTTCTGTTTCTTTGTTCATTTTCAGGGAAAAATGGAGCTGAAATTCACAGTTCTCTTTGATTTTTCCACGAAATTCTGAATTTTCAATGACGAAATTTCTTGAACTTTCAGTGGTAATTAAATTCAATAAAAATTTCCAAAAAGTGTACCGGAAATTTCAGACAAAAATTTTTAACAGTGTACGAAAATCAACCTACTCCTTCAAATCAAATCCACTCATCTCAATCGACAAATTTATTCTAGAGCCATGAATATGACAAAAATCAAAAGGCTCCCACTCCTGCCTGTCCGCCCTTTTCATGCGGTGAAATGACCTGCTACTCATGCTGGAAGAGACATTTGACATTGAATTACATCAGCCCAAGCGGAAAAAGTAATTGAATCGTGAAAACATTTGAAGTCGCCGATGTAGTTGTATTCAATTCACCCGAATCAGTAAATTCATTTAGTGTGCGCACATGGGATGCTATCATTTGACAAAACTAACGGAGCTAAAGGAGGTCTTCATATACAAGACAGAACCCATTACCCCTCTGTACCTTAACTGTGTACGTATACTGTCCACAAAGGGCTCATTATTAGACGTGCCTCCGGAATTATGTCAGCCCAGTGGCTAGATACAAAGCCCCGCAAACCGAGGCCGTCACACACGGGCCAAATCTACTGGACCCAGCGGCGTTTAACGCGCTGTCCTGTCTCTACTGGCTCACATTAACTCATGCTCACTTTGTCTCTTTGTTATTTCAAACGGGGAAATATGGGGATGAGTTTTTAGGTTGATTTTTGCCTAACGTTTAACGCCTCGGGTTGTACATACATGTCAAACCAAATTTTGTGTTTGGGGGGGGGGGCATCATGTGGGTCATTTCCCACGATTTATTTACTCTTCTGACAGTTATTCAGTTTTTTATTAATTGAAAATATAGTTTCCTGTTTTTGAGAGAGAAATAATCAATAATCTCTCATTTCATTTTGAATGAAATTCCCCCATTCTTCAAAAGTCCCAATGAAAAAAGAAACCATACCAAACCATTTAATTGAAGAATTTTTCCAGCTGTATTCGAATGACAATCGTAACCCAAAAATTCCTTTCCTCCCATTCACTCGAAAGCCCCAACTTTCACCGAATGACTAATATCCAACTAGAAATCATAATTCCCAATCCCATTCTCGGAATCCCGTAGCCCCCATTACTGCTCCGAAGTGACCCCTAAACGCCGAACAATCGTCAACAACCGACCGAATAATATTCCCTTTAATTCAATTTTACGTTCCCACAGACTATACCTTTGTCACTGTAACTATCAACGAATTACCAAATTACAAGTGGAGGCATGGGGCCTTTATACGTATCATAACTCCTACTTCAGCCGGTACTCATTGCTGCAAAGTGCAACCAGCCACCGCGTAAACGACAGTATTTTGCCCCTCTCCTCCTCCCCTTCCCCCATCACCACTTTTGGAAAATCCCACTGGGAGGGAGTTTATACCGTTGCACATCCATAAAACGCTCAGGTATGCCGCAGTAGTGTTGCGACACAGTCAAACCTCTCTCCGCATTCCGTTTGCCAGCGAGTACAGAATATTATCAGTCCACACTTTATTACATATACAGTCCGGGACTGTCATTCATTTTAATTTTAGTTCATTGAATTAAAAAAAAAATCATTTGTCACTCGTACGAAGAATTTCACCATATTTTCACGTTAATTTCCTCACTAATGATTGACGAAAGTTGAAGAATAATTCGAAATATACTCAGAAATTTTTCCTATCATAAATTTGTTGATATTCATTAAAAATTAGAAATTAAAAAAATTAAAAATTCAATTGCCGATAATTCGAGAATGGCAGAGTGAAGATCCCCTATTTTTCCTCCATTTTCAAGGTATTTTTTTAAGCTTCACAATGAGATGTGACCCATCAAAATCGCACCATTCAGTCAGGAGATAAAGTCCATTGAAGAGGATCTATTTTACCCCATTTTTTAGTTCCAATAAATCTCCTGTTTTCTGTTTAAATTAATTAATTACTGAATAAATGACAATTCCACTGCGCGTCACTGCGTCAATTATATCACTTCGACAGTCACCGATTGAAATAACAATTGATTTGTTCAATGAATCGTATTTTCGGTGGCAGTACAACGGACGAGTGAACCCAAATTCCCCTTTTTTTTCAATCTTCATCACGTTTATTTCCCTCTTTATTAAGTACGCTTTGAAATTGACTGAGTCAAATTCCCAGCATGAACTTTGAATTTAGACGGGAATAAATAGAGGTGAATCCTGGGAGCAATCGAGGTGGAACGCGTGACAAAGAGATTGCAGAAAATGAGAGGGAGAGAAATTCCATATTCTCGCTGCTTCAGCTGTATATTTGTATATTCACACTCGTGCATTGCGTAATACGTTTTCCTGGCTACATTCGTGGAGTATGTAATAGTGAAATTGTTGCAATCAACTGTCTCGCTTTTTTCGAGCTGCTGATGAGAGGTGACTTTTAGCTCATTTACGTTTTTTTTACAGGTGGTATTTTCTCTTGTGTGTTTTATTTACGGCGGGTGACCCACTCGGGCACTTTGTCACGTTTCCCTGAATTCTGAACGTGTGTAGTCAGACACTTCGGGACTGGCATTTTTTAACGCTATTGTTTGTGAATATTGAAGTACCTTTTATTTGACACAAAAGGTAATGGTACTTCGCTTAGGGATAAAACCACCAGGTTTCGACGAAGAGGAAGAAATACTTTTTATGGAGATTGAATCTAAACTCTTCGATTAAATTACGTGAGAAATATTTCAAAATATTCAGGCATAATTAGCCTCAGGCGAATTATATCTCGTAAACAATAACTTTTTATACATTTTTTTCAGACTTTTTTTGGAACTAGTCGATTAAACTAGTTTTTTTACTGTAATTCTGGGTGGGAAAGTTTTTTGTGATTGAAGAAAAATAATTGTTCACAAATTATTTATAAAAAAGGCCGCAATGTTTGCAAATTTCAATTTTAGAAGTTTTAATATTCATCAAAAACTGAACTTTTGCAGTTTTTAAAATTTATAAATGGCTTAAATGGCGAATTTCATTTAGACTTTGAATATTTGAATATTAAAATGAGTGCGAATGGTTAAACAATTGCAAAAAATATTGGATATCATTAGTAAAGTTCTGGATATGGATAAATTTGTTACGATTGAAGAAAAATAATTATTCATAATTTATTTATGAAAACAGGCCGCAGTGTTTATAAATTACGAACAGTAAAATAGTATATTAGTGGAAAAGGATATTTTTCCCTAACTAAAATCTTGAAAACAAATTCTTTTCATTCAACAACTTAATGGAAATGAAAATTAAATTTAATTGAAAATTGAAAAAACCCGACCCGTGTTACCCCAACAGCCTCCAGCCTACGGCAAAAATCGATTTTAAAAGTCGTCTTTTCTTCATTCTGAATGAAATTTCTCCAACTTTCTAATCCCCCCTCCCCCCAACCCATTTTTTTTAAATAAATAAAAACAGTAACATGCATAATCCGAGAATTCTCCTTCTTCGTCCCCCGGAAGTGTTAATTGCACGTAAAGTCTCGTGTGACTAATAGCCATGAATTAACTAATCAAGGAAATTGATAAAGCAGCAGAAAAAAAATTCATGTCCAGAGATTTTCCCCGCATTCAATACTTACTCACTCTTAAACACCCTGTAAAGACCAGTAATAGAACCGCCTTCGTGACAACATCTCTACGATCTCCGTAAAGGTGTTGAGAAGCCCTCACGTGTGTAAATGTACATTCTCGTATCGAAGGGAAAATATGTCTCCAGCACTTGGTATGTTGGTCTTGTCCACCCGGGGGTCGGGAGAGTCGAGGTTTTCCTGGGGTAGCTAAAAGGTCCCATCGGGAGTGGTTTGTACTCGCTCCACCGGAACTTCTTCAGCACTCACCCACACACTCACACATCCACTCAGACAGAATTTTTTTCGTACACATCTGCTCACTCGTGGAGTAAAAAATAGTGGAAACCAGTGATTCAGGAAGTGAATGCTGGAATTTCTTACACCCCGAGGAATACCGTGCACATTTCACGTGAAACTCTCCAAGAAAGTTGATAAATTCAATGGAACGATCTGAAGATTTCTATTTCACCGGAGAAAAAAATGGTATTACTTGATTTTTTTTAAATTGAATTGAACTTCGCGCACGAATTATTAAAAAATACGTATTTTACATAATTTTCGTGACTAAAACTCTTTTATTCAAACAATTTATCCTCGTCGCAAGCTACTTTTTTCAGATTATCGATTCATAATTCCTTTTAGCATTACGTAAATTAATCTAGTCTTTGAAATGAAAGCACACATTATTTTCATGAGACTTTTTATTGCGTCCATTTCAGGATTACATTGAAGCTGTTGTAATTCAAAATGTCATCACTGAATAAAGTCTTCCATTCAGTTTTGCTTTGCATTTTTTTTTAGTACATCACAATTCAATTCATTTGTTGAATTCAATTGTAAAACTGAAGTGTGAATGCGCTGTAAATGCAGAAAACTGCCCCAGTGATTTAAAGTTGGTGAAAACGGAGTCAACATTTATGGAATTGTCAACTCAAAACGTTTTGCTAATTATTTCAGCTTCATCAGGTTCTAGACCCCAAATTCAAGGAAACGACAATTATTAAAACCTGAAGTTTCATGATTTTTTTTCTCCTAGATCGAATTCAAGGATATCCAAGTACTTTGGCTATTTTTTCTCCAGTGGAATGGTTTTCTACTTTTGTAATCGAACACCAGAGCTTGCATGTGAGCCCCATTTGCCCCTAAGTTTCCGAACATTTTACAATGATTAATTAAACTTTGCAGATCTGAATTTCAATCTCAATAGTTTACTTTTCGAGGAAGATTGATAAAATAATTTAAAAATAACAATTTTTTTCTGTAAATAATTTATAAACAGTCAATTTTCCGCCATAAAAATCGTTTGTTTGGAATCATAACAAATTTATTCACATTCCGAATTTCATCAGAAATCTATTTTGTGCCTAAAAAATTAGTTTTCCAAAAGTTTTAACAATTTCAATTATTTAAAAATAAGAGTTCTGTCTAAACTATTATTCGAATGACGCTGAATTCCCGATTTTTTTCAAATTCTTTTCACGCAATTTAATTGTCAAATTGATAATTAAAAATAGCTGAATCTATAAAAACTACTTGGATATTCTTGACATCACTCTCCTGAAAATCGATAGTCACCTGTCCCTGAAATTTCAATCTTCATCTCCCAGTGTACCTCAACACTACACTTTTTCTCATACTTTACTTAAAAAATTGAAGAGCGTGCACCTAATTTTCCCCGAGGAAGCCGACTTTCTCCCAGAACCGTTGTCAAATTGACCCCGAGGGGCGTCACCTCCCCCAATAAATTCATACACCAAACTGAAATCCGTCGCGGAGCAGCTGGTCACGTACAGACCCCATAAACCCCCCCCCCCCCCCCCCNACCCCATAACCCCCCCCCCCCGAGACACGGGTAACACGGGAAACCTGCAAGAAATGGGTCTTCGTAATGCAGAGCATCGATAATACCCCGCTTCCTCCATAAAACAAACCACTCCAAGCATGAAAAGCGAAACATTAAGAGACAAAAAAATATATTCCGGTAGTTAAATCGATATAAGCCTATTTAGGTCCATTACCGTTGCAAAAGTCGATAAGAGAATAAGACTACTGATAGGCGAGGGGGGGGGGGGAGCGGACGAAGAGTGGACGCGGTTGGGAGTTGAAAGGAGTGAGGAGAGACAACGGGGTTTGAGAAAGGAAGGCCACCCGAGACACTGCACTGGGTACGCGCTCTCCTCGGGTACCTCAACTCTGGAGTTACACGAGTGTTCTCGACCTGGTGCTTGGCACGCCACCGAGGATTCAACGACCGTAGTCGCAATGCCCATCTCTCTTTCTCGTGTATCTCACTCTCTCTTACTCACTGATGGCCCCCTCAACACCAACACAATTCCACGGCTGTATAAAAGCCCGTCGCGTTGCTGCTGCACCCCTTCCTCTACCTCCGACGAGGTCATAAATACCAATGTGGATAGAACGCCTGTACGCAAATGGCATACTCTAGCGGCTCATCGTAAGAACTCCCCCTGCAACCCTTGGTTTCACTGACGTGTACGGCTTATAGACACGGAATTCACTGGTCTTTTCGGTTTCATTAGTTTCAATTGCCATTTTTTCCTCGTTTCTGCATTCTCAAATATCTTCATTTTCATTTTCATGCAGATGTGGGAGTAAGAATAACATTACAGGATCAGAACTTTTACTTATTCACTCGTCGGTTTTAAAAAAATTTTGTTCCTTTTTTTCTTTTTTGAAAAATTTGTCGTTTTTATTTACATTTTTATTGTTAAAATTCAGGAAAAATGCAATGAGTCATGCAAAAATTACGATTTTTCACGTGAAAATAAAAAAAAATGTTTTTACTTTTACTGAGTTTATTCAGTTTTTTTAATTAAAATTCTGGTGAAATTTCCTGAGTGGCCGATACTGTGCGCCACTAACGAAAAACGTGACGCTTTTTTTGAAAACTCGTTTGTTACCTGTTTCGTCACGTGGAAATTCTACTATGAGTTATATTAATAATGCAATTACAGAATCAAAACATTTCTTTATTGATTCATTCAGTTTTTTAAAATTTCATTTTCTTTTTTTCCTATTTTTGAATATTTTTTCATCGCTGTTATTTGAATTTTTATTGCTAAAATTCAGTAAAAATTCAACAAACAACGTAAAAATTCTCATTTTTACTGGATTATTCAGTAAAAAACGTGACAATTTGTTTGAAAATTCGTTTGCTGCCGGTGTCGTCAACAAAGGGAAAAGAGTCTCATGTAACGAATGTCCAATCATTCAAATCGTTCGTTATCAATGGGATTCCTGTCAATAAACGTTGTTTTTAGTTACACTTTTCATTCGATTTTTTTGTGCTCGGGCTCCAGTTGTTGGTTGTAACATACCCAACAACTGATCCTTTATACAACGATTTTCTGGAATGAATGGTCTGACGGGAAATAGTGACTATTTGCTTAAAAACTCGTTCGTTTCATGTTACGAATGTCAAATTATATTGTTCATTGGATGTTTATTGACTTTAGCTCGCATCGTTCTTTACGTCATTGTCTTTCAAGTAACTGCACCATTTTTCCGGGTGAACCCGTCCGTCCGCTAATGAAAAATTATGACTACTTGTTGAAAATTCATCTGCTTCCTCATGTAAAAAAGGAAAGACATCCGATAATGAAACAACAAAAACGGGAAAAAACCCATGTAACGAATCCCCAATTATTAAAACTCGTTCGTTTCATGTTACGAATCCCCAACTATTAAAGTTTCTCATTATCAATGGGATTCCTGCCAATAAACGTTGTTTTTAGTTACATTTTCATTCGGCCTTTTTGTACCGGGACTGGACTTGTTAGTTGTAACATTCTCTATAGACCGTTTTTCTGGGATGAATGGTCTGACGTGAAATGGCGACTATTTGCTTAAAAACTCGTCCATTTCATGTTACGAATGTGACATTATATTCTTCATTCGATGTTTATTGACTTTAACTCGAATCGTTCCTGCATCCTTCTCTTTCAAGCAACCTCCCAACTTTTTTGAATGAATGCATTCATCAACTAATGAAAAATTGTGACTATTTGCTTGAAATTCATTGGTTTCGCCATGTGGAAATGCACCTATAAAAATAAAAACAGCAAAAAAAGGGAAAGGCGTCCGGTAGCTCAATGGAGAATGTTCCAACGAACGGAACGAGTCCAATTACGTTGAAATCGGATGAAAACCTCCAACAGACAGAATTTCTTATTTTTTTTGTCATTGCAGCAAATGACAGTTCACACTATTTAGCACAACCATGAATTTCCATCGAGTTACATTGAATGGAAAATATCCTGAATATCCTCAATTTCCGTTTTTACGTACCAGAACTTATATTTTTATATTTGTAATACACATTTTTATTATGATTTCATTTTCTTTTTATACGTACGAGTTTCTCATTTTTATAGTTTCGTTCATTTCTCCGGGATTACTCGTAGATATAAAGTTTCCGTTGACTTACTTACGGGATTTTCTGGAAGAGCTGTTTTGTGCTGTAGAAGGATGTCAGGGAAAAAGAGATGAGTCGCCCCCCTCGGGCCGCGGCAGTCAATTCTTCTCGTGCCTTTTACATGGATCGCCTACGGCTATTCAACGGTCAGACAGGCCATGCCAGAAATTTTCTCTTCGTTTCTTGGAAGAAAGAAACATGACGCCTAGTACAAGGCCCTGGGCGAGAACGGTTCATCTTAATGTGGATATATTTTCTGGGCATTTGAGTGAAGTTTTTCGATTTCGTAATTTACAGCTTGAGAAGGAATTTCTAAACTCACCGAGAATCCTCGACGCTACGATTAAAGTTCATTTGAAGGATATTTTTAGGTCTCGTGTGTTTCAAGTGAAGAGCGTGAGAATTTTATTTTCATTTCATGTTTTTCATATTTTTCAAACATTTGCATTACATAAATAAATAATGGAATTTGGTAATTTTGAATTTCCAAACGATTAATCAATAACACTTAAACATTCTGACGCATATCAGTGCGTCGGTAAAATTTTTTCCTCATATCACCCTCGAAAGTCAGAAAATGTCGCAATGTTCACAAAACTTGAAATTTAAATAAATAAATTCCATTCAACAAAACCTTGACATTCCTTTGCTTGAATCATTTCTAAATTCTCCGAGAATCTCTCTTCATTCCATCTTTTTAATTTTTCTCAAACATTTTCTCTACATAAATAAATAATTGCATTTGGTAAATTTAAATTGCGAAAGGATTAACCGATAACATCTCAACATTCTGAAACATATCAGTCCCTCGGTAAAAATTTCCTCCTCATACGTCCCTCAACTGAAAATGACACAATGTTTACGAAAAATTGAAATTCAAATAAATAAATAAATTCCGTTCAACCAAACCTTGACATTCCCTTCGCTTGAATCATTTCTAAATTCTCCGAGAATGTCCAATCCTACGATTAAAGTCTATTCGAAGGATATTTTTACTTCTCAAATATTTCAATTGAATAGCGTGAGAATTTTTCAAACACTTTCTCTCCACAAATAAGTAATTACCAAATTGCATTTTGTACTTTTAAATTGCCAAAAGATTAATCGACACCATCCTCCGTTAAAAATGTCCTCCCCATGCGTCCCCCAACCGAACTGTCGCAATGTTCACAAAAACCTGCAATTCAAACAAATAAATAATCTCCATTCAACAAAGCCCTGACATTCCCTTCGCATGAATCATCGCAATAATCGTCTCTCAATATCAATAACTCAATCCCTGGAAATCCTCATGCTACATTGCAATGATTACAAGCCCGTTTACTGGTCCGTTACATCACTCCAAATGGCTCCATCGCTTTCCGATTCTATCCACTTCTGTTCGCTTCTCCGTACTACAACGAGAAAAAAACCCCAGAGAAAAATGCGATGAGTGTGCAAATAATTTCGCGAGTGGGGGAGGAAAAGAGTCGAATCGAATGCACAATAACTCGACTCCTGTATTACCCTTCCCCCCAGTCAGCTCATCGCCGCGGTGCCCCCCTCCCCCCCCACCCCCTGCTCGTTGATCAACTTGTTTTACCTCTCAACAACATAGGTTTGACCGTTATACGACCCAATGGCGACCCACATTCAGCCAGCACGCGCCTTCCTGGTCACTGCGGCACACTCGCCAACCTTTAAAACTCTCCCAGCCAATCTCGTAAAAGATCCTCGTATCACGCACCCAAGAGGTCATATACGGTATATTCAAGATTTTTCATTAAACATGAACGAGCACAGGGTCACCAGAGCTACCGTAAAGCAAAGTTGCGAATGTATTTGTCATTCTTTTTTATTCTTTCTCCCCGTCTGCTGTGAGTTCCACATCCCCAAACGCTCCGGGAGGACCTGACGTGTGATAATGGTAACGTCGTGAGTTTCAGGTTTCTAGGACTTGACGAAGCACGTCGTCTTACAACCGACAGCATAACACGTATCACATGCGACGGAGTGCCCCGTGAGACCTCTTGCATAAATGCAAGTCTGGTGTCACGTGGGGAATTAAATTGGGTAGATTATATTGAATTTGGATTGACGATATTCCAGTGCTGACATAATTTTTAAATTCATTACGATAGGTTCGTAGAACATCAGAGCTTTTCCAATGATTTTATCGGTTAAACATTTTCCATTTTAATTATTATTTTTACAAAATCATAAAAAAATTGCCAATAATCAGAACTTTACCTGGAATCAACGTCACGTCAAAAGAATAAAGTTTTCAAAAGTTTTTAACAATTTCCATCATTTATTCGCAAGAGGGAATTTTTTTTTACTGCAAAATACAATTTAAAAGACTCTGATTACCCGTGATTATTTAAAATTCTGCTCACACAATTCAATTGACAAATTCGATAATTGAAAATCCCAGAAACTGCAGTATTCTTCTTACGAAACTATAAAAGCTACTCGAAAGTTCTCAAGAAGATTCAATGTTTTACATTACCGAGAATCCTTTAAATGCTGAATCCTCAACGGAATCGAGGGGGACCCTTTGATGCCTCGGGGGAATCAGGTTTATTGTTCTGTTCACCTCTATTATTGAGAAAGGTTAAGCATCTCCGTTAACGTGCACTAAATTTGCAGTACACCGTAGAAAACCGTAATAACACAGGAGTGCCCTCATAAAGACGTGAAAACGCGGTTTATTTTTTTCCTTTTAAGAAGAAACGTGTGTCCCCGTGATGGAATCATTTGTCCTTCTTGACCCATCCATTGTCCTATTATCACCGAAGCAGAGGATTTGCACGAAAATTCCCAGAAATATTCGACAAAGAGTCAACATCCTTCTTTCATCGTTACCTCTCCCTTCAACGCAATGCGAATGGTATGAAATTCGTACTGTGAATCCCCTTCAGAGTGACTCCTCCCACCATCTAGCGTAGCGTCCCCTCAACCACACTCCCCTCTGAATATCACACTTCCCTCGATTATAATTCAATTTCTTGCAAGGGTTGAGTGTGGAATTATGACTGAAGCCTGTGGGGGTTGGCCAAGGATCATGATTCGAACAGTTAATCATCTGCATTTATCCAGTAACTCGCAGGACCTGCGATAAACTGCCAGAGCTTTTACCCCCGTGCATGATCCAGCGGACCCCCATAAATCTCTTTTCCCCCGCCGCACCCCGTAAACAGTCAATTTGGATCGTCATTTACCCCAAAATGACTGCACGTGATTTTCATAACAATGAGCAATAATGAGAGTTGCAGAAGCGATACTTAAATATACGCCGGCTATAACTCTATAATGAATCGTATAATTCTCGTTTCAAGTATTATTAGTTAGATTCTATCTGAGAGTCGTTTGAGCAAAGCACCGATTGTCCATGATAGGTATTTAATTCGTACAGCGCCGTAAATTTTATCATCTTCACTGAAAAAAACCCTCAACGCGAGGATAATTGACATTAACGATCCCGATTGATCCTGTTAAATCTCGTTAAATCGATGAAAGACAAACTTAATCATTACTAAAATTGCGATCACCTTTTCTGTTGCAGCATTGTCACAGGTACAAGCAGCTGAGGAGACGCAGGTTGACACGCACGAGGGCTCGACGGTTCTCCTGCAATGTCGCTTTCCTCCAGTGCGACAGAATGCCACATCATTCTGGCTGAGCAACACCAACAATGTTCACGATAATGCTGTGGTTGACGCCAAACCTCTGTCGCCAAACTACCGCGTCGACATGGATCTCGCTGCTGGTCGCTATGATCTTGAAATCCATAATGTATCGTACGACGCGAATAACGGAAAGTACGAGTGTCGTATCAAGAAAACCGGCAGTGGTGTCAATCTGTACCACAAGAATGTGACACTAACGGTGCTAAGAGCACCAGGCCAACCATCAATATCACCAACATCAACACCAGCTACTGAGGGTAAACCATTGAAACTCCAATGTAACACGTACGGAGGTAGTCCTGAGCCAGAAGTCAAGTGGTACAAAGACAATAGCCTCAAGGAACTCCACACAGGACGTGAATTGGAGATTGTACCAACTAAGGATGATGATGGTGCTATATTCTGGTGTATCGTTAGAAATCGTGCTATGCCGGTGGGGCACTCGTTGAATGCCACTGTGAGACTCGATGTTAATTACTTTCCCCGGGTGACAGTTGGCCCGGAGAATCCGTTGAAAGTAGAAGCTAATGAAAAAGCTGTCTTGCGTTGCAATGTCGATTCCAAGCCCAAAGTCAGCATGGTGCGGTGGATGCGGGACGGTAGTTTCTTTGCAACATCATTTGACCATACGATGCCGAGGGTAACGGTTCAAGACGCTGGACATTACACTTGCCAGGCTGACAACATGCTTGGTAGAACAGGTGAAGCGTCACTGTATCTTGATGTACTCTATCCGCCTACAGTTGCTATCGAAGGTGATACAATTCGCGTTGCTGAGGTTGAGGATACAGTGACAGTTCACTGTAATGTATCAGCGAATCCTCCGCCAACTTCGGTCGAATGGTTCAGGGATGGTAAACCAGAGTTTCGGCATTCTGGCCCGATATTACGATTCACCAGAGTCAATGCTGAACATGCTGGTAACTACACGTGTAAAGCGATCAA
Organism: Diachasma alloeum; assembly: GCF_001412515.2. NCBI lineage: Eukaryota > Metazoa > Arthropoda > Insecta > Hymenoptera > Braconidae > Diachasma > Diachasma alloeum. The sequence goes on from NW_021680345.1 coordinate 3,808,552, forward strand.
TATCATTCACCCAAGTGGTGGCGAACGGAAAAATCACTCCGCCATTGCTCGGGTTAACATACGGATACGTCATAAGCCTGGACCGGCAAAGGTAACACCGGATTCACCAGTCGCTATTGAACACTCAAGTGTTATACTCACTTGTATGGCAAGTCCAGCTGGCTATCCTGAGCCTCAGTACAAGTGGTTCAAAGAGGGTGAGGATGGGGCACCAGAACAGCCCATCGAAACGTCTGGTGCACAATTTGTCATTGACTCTGTTACACTGGCAAGCGATGGCACCTACAGATGTCGAGCTATGAATGAAATTGGCACTGGTGAAGCGGCGCACGTTAGACTCACTGTTCATCAACAGCCCAAAATTGTAACCAAACTTCAGCCACATCTCACACGTACAGTTGGCGAGTCTGGTTTCGCAGTGTCTTGCGTGGCACACGGTAAACCAAAACCCTTGGTTCATTGGCTCAAAGACGAGGAGGAACTCACTGCCGATGAGAGTTTGTACAAAGTTGTAACTCTAACGTCCAAAGGTCATGGTAATGTTATCACCGTTAACTCAACACTAAGTTTTCTGGGTCACTCACGACCGAGTACTGATCATATCATAGCCAGTGATAGGGGCAAATATACCTGTGTTTTTGTTAATGATGTCAAGAAAGTTGAATCTGAAATGATGCTGAAGATAGCGCATGCACCACTTGTCCTGCATAAACACAAGAAAGTGGCTTACAATCTGAAGGAAACCGCTGAGATAACTTGTAAAGTACAGGCTTGGCCGAAGCCGGAATTTCAGTGGAGCTTTGGATCTAATGCAGCACCACTTCAGGGTGCATCGAGTGATGGGCATTATGAGCTTTGGACTACCACGGTTGAGAAGGATGATATATACACCTCGGTGTTGAGAATATCGGATATTAAGGAGGAGGATTATGGTGAGTACAGCTGTCGTGCTGCTAATGCACAGGGACCTGTCACATCTGTAATCACTCTCCAGCCGAAGGGAGCACCGGAGAGGCCCTCGGACCTCAGTGCTGTGGAGATTGGACCGACTTATGTGGCGTTACAGTGGGAAGTTGGCTTTGACGGTGGTGTGGCCATTACCAAGTACTTTGTGTCTTATCGAAGGGTTCTTGTTGAGAGTGAGGATCGGTCTGTTCCACTTGACTGTGCACCACCTCGTGGCCCCGCTGGGCAGTGGCAGGAGCTCGACTGTCGCAGGTCTAATCCCTGTAACATTACTGGTCTCGAACAGCATCAGAAGTACACGTTTAAGGTGAAGGCTTACAACACCAAGAATCATTCTGATTACTCGGAGGAGAAGACGTTTACAACTACTGTCGCTAAAATCCCATCGCCTCATCGTGTTAGCTATCATCCGGAGAGTGGTTCACTGGTTATCAATGTTGGTCCTACTTGTTTGGCTGTCGTTGCTTCCATAGAACGCACCGATGGCGGTTCTAATCAGTGGAGAGTTGTCGACGAGTGGCCGCTCGAAGTCATGGGGAGTGCACCAACTCAGAGGGAGGGGATCCTTGATGATCCTGACACTTCCAGTGGTGAACCACGACTCAAGGTCAAACTTTGTCTCAAGTCTGATAGGGAGAAGTGCGGCGAGTGGACTGAAGCTGAGGGTAAGTTAGCTTCAACGATTACTCAAGTTCTCGCTTTTTAGTTCTCATTTTGCATTGAGAATTCATTAAACCGCGATGCAAATTTTCCGATGGAAAAATATTTTAGTTAACTATTTTGCTCCATTACTGCAGCACTTCAAAACAAGGTTTCCGAGCAGGAAAACATGAGTTGTTTGTAGACAAGAAATTTGAGGGAAAAATGAATCGCCAGGGTGTTTTCCATCGGAAATTTCTCACGCTGTCCAACGGGACTATTTCGAGATGTTCTCTGGAAGATCTCGATTCATCCCGTTACACTGAGGAAAAAGGGTTTCTTGTTTGTAGCACGAAGTTACTGAGTTTTATTCATAGTTCCAACAGGCATTGTCCTCAGAATAAGAAGATATTTATTGAATTGCAGAAAAATAATATCGGAAATTGAGTGTTAAAAATTGAAAAGAAACTTTTTTATCAGCTTTAAAGAAAATCTTCTTAGAATAAGTGGAAATTTTACATATAAAAAAAAAGTTTTGATAATCAGCGACATTCAGACTTTTGTTCTTTATACACAATTCCTCGAATGGAGGAAAAATCATTAGCAGGGGAGCACAGGGAAGGACTTTGGGGGGAAAATAGCTCGTCAGGATGTTTTCCATCGGAAATTTCTCACGCTGTTCAATGAGACTATTTCGGGACGTTCTCACGGAGATCTCAATGCATCCCTTCACACTGAGAAAAAAGGGTCTCCAGTTTCCACAATAAATCTACCAATTTCACCTCATCATTTTAACGTGCATTGTCCGCAGAATAGGAAGTTATCAACTGAATTACAAACAAGCAAAATCGGCATTAAAAGTATCGAAAATAAAAACGAGGCATTTTGTGTCCAACGTTTGAGAAAAATATAAGAATTTCAAAGTAACAACATTTTATATGTAAAAAAACCTTTGAAACTTTTTCCTCTGCGATCAATTCTCCAAATAACCGGAAAATCGTTGATTTTAAATATCAATAATAATTTCCAGTTGGGCCATCGGTGATAAATCAAGCGGGTGCCCTAGCAACGCCAACGTTAATCGCCCTAGTCGTCAGTGGTGCTGTTTTCCTCCTATTCACAGCCCTGTTACTCCTCTTCTGCCGTTGCCGAAGGAAGCACGCAGCAAAAGCCAAGGACTATGAGATGGACTCTAACGCGTAAGTCACCCTGATCCACTCTACTTATTCCTCCCGAAGAGAGAGCTACTCCCTGCAAAGCCCTACCCCTTTTTACATTCAAAGTGCCCCGGATGCACTTCTTTTTTTCCCCCCGCTTTCCCCCTGCCTTTTATCTCGACTCATTCTTTTTTCTCTCCTTTCTCCACATTTTTTATTTTTATTTTTCCTCAACACACTGGCTTCATCTCCCTACCCTATTTTCTCAGGCTCGACCGAGCCATCCCACAGGCCCCGACCGTAAACCGTGAAATGGAAGTCTCGTACTCGATGGAGGGAAGAAAAGACGTGGCAAGAAGTTGCACATCAGAGAGGGATGGGAGACATTCGCGTTGTAAAAACTAACGGCTCGTTCTATCTTGACAGCTTGAGATTTACTTTGTGTACATATATTTTTTTTCGAGAGGTTCGGGAATCGGGGGGAGGGAAATGCAGTGGCATTACTGGCACATCTGAGGTGTTAATATCGATAATGCATGCTCGATCACGCGTGACAACGAAGCCATACACGTTGCCATCTATAAATAAGTTATGCACACTGGATGGCGTTATATAATTCACCAACAAGCCACTGTCTGAACGATTGTACTCCTGCCATTGCCTAACGCTCATCTTATTTATTATTTTTACTCAATTTTGTTCTTTACGATGTGGATAACACTTCCCAACGAAATAAGAATCGATGGGTAAAGGGCTACATTGCTGGATAAAATCCATCGCCATCCAATTTTACGTTGGCTCACCCACCGATTTACGACTTCTTTGAGAACAACCGTCAGTTTTACGAGGATTTGTATCTACCACCAAGTTTTCTGGATAGCTGTGAAATAAGAAAAAGAGAGGTAGAGGAAACAGAGAGGAAGTATTATCACATAAAAATACTTTGTCTCCTCTTCACTCTCGTTTATTTATTTTTTCCTTATCTCTGCTTCTCGTTCGTTTATTCAGAGTTCATTCGAACAATTCTCTTGGTAATCACGTTAGTTTGGAGGCAAGATGCTCATTTATACCTCCAACAAGATGGGAAGCCTATTTTTAATACAAAACATTCTGGTGCAAAGAGAAAACTTCATGCCAAATCTCAATTTAACATGTCGAATTTTGCAAAAGTGAGAGTGCTATGAAGGCTTTTGAGAAAAAAATCGAAAAGTGGGAATATCTCGGGAATTTTGTACGAACGGGTATACATATTTTGATTGATTGAGATAGGGAACATCGAGAGGTATATTTTGAAAGAAAGAAAATTTTAATCGGTTGACTAGTTTAGAAACAAATGGCGATTTTTAAAAAACGGCTGGATCGATTGAGGAAACAGGAAGTATTATCACATCAAAATATTTTGTCTCCTCTTCACTCTCGTTTATTTATTTTTTCCTTATCTCTGCTTCTCGTTCGTTTATTCAGAGTTCATTCGAACAATTCTCTTGGTAATCACGTTAGTTTGGAGGCAAGATGCTCATTTATACCTCCAACAAGATGGGAAGCCTATTTTTAATACAAAACATTCTGGTGCAAAGAGAAAACTTCATGCCAAATCTCAATTTAACATGTCGAATTTTGCAAAAGTGAGAGTGCTATGAAGGCTTTTGAGAAAAAAATCGAAAAGTGGGAATATCTCGGGAATTTTGTACGAACGGGTATACATATTTTGATTGATTGAGATAGGGAACATCGAGCGGTATATTTTGAAAGAAAGGAAATTTTAATCGGTTGACTAGTTTAGAAACAAATGGCGATTTTTAAAAAATGGCTGGATCGACTGAGGAAACAGGAAGTATTATCACATAAAAATATTTTGTCTCCTCTTCACTCTCGTTTATTTATTTTTTCCTTATCTCTGCTTCTCGTTCGTTTATTCAGAGTTCATTCGAACAATTCTCTTGGTAATCACGTTAGTTTGAAGGCAAGATGCTCATTTATAGCTCCAACAAGATGGGAAGCCTATTATCAATACAAAACATTCTGGTGTAAAGAGAAAACTTTATGCCAAATTTCAATTTAACATGTCGAATTTTGCAAAAGTGAGAGTGCTATCAAGGCTTTTGAGAAAAAGATCGAAAAGTGGAAATATCTCGGGAATTTTGTACGAACGGGTATACATATTTTGATTGATTGAGATAGGGAACATTGAGAGGTATATTTAAAAAAAAAAATGGAAATCGGTTGACTAGTTTTTGAGATATTTGCGAAAAATAATTTAGAAACAAATGACGATTTTTAAACAACTGCTGGATCGATTGAGGAAACAGAGGAAGTATTATCACATAAAAATACTTTGTCTCCTCTTCGCTCTCGTTTATTTTTTTTCCTTATCTCTGCTTCTCGTTCGTTTATTCAGAGTTCATTCGGACAATTCCCTTGATAATCTCGTTAGTTTGAAGGCAAGATGCTCGTTGTTACCTGCAACAAGATGAGAAAGTAGCAAAGGGGGGAGAGAAAATCCCTCAGCGAGTAATTTCCGTGGCAAATAGAAAGAGAGAGGGGGGAAAAACATACACTTCAATTCACAATTTTCCCCTGTCATCTGCATCTCCGTTTTATGGGTAATGATAAAGTACGAACTGCAGATGGTTTTACACGGGGCAACAGCCGGGAGTATCAACTCGTTATTTTCCAAGCCATGTAAAACTCGTTACGTATTCTAGTCGTACTTGTTAATATTCTCCTCCCCCCTCCCTCTGGCCGCCCCTCGGGGGTGAGATGGAGTTTAGGGAAAATGACAAAATGTATTTTCGTTGATACAGGGTACGTCCGAGTTTGGTCACTGGTAATGGACAGCAGAATCAAGCGCCTCCGCCTTATTTTGCGGAGAATAAGGCCCTCGAGCACAGTTTGGATCATGCACTGGCGATGGAGGACTCGAAAACACCACCGTATGCACAGACTGGATATGGATATCATCAACCCACTCACAACATCAATGGTGAGAATGGTAAATTGTGAAATAAATTACTAACAACTTTTTACTCTCATTACATTTTGTCGTGGATAACTTGGGGTAATGTTGGTACTTTTAATCAGACTCGGAAGCATTGTTGAGGGGGTAATCTCGTAAAATATGGTGTGTCGGAGGATTTTAGAGTGAAGGAAATCGGGAATGTAATTCTGGAATTTTTAGAGTGTTGAAAATTTGAAATTTTCGACGTACTTGATGGAAATTTTTATCATACTTTAATATCAATGCAATTTGAAGGAATTTCGTCTTGGAAAATTCAACATTTTATGGGAAAACCAGTGGAAACTGGAATTTAGTTTAATCATTTCATTGAAATTAAGAGGAATCAGGAAAATTCAGGTGAATTTTTTCTTGAATTTTCATAAGAACTGGTGATCAGGTGGATTTAAAAGCAACGGAAAGCTGAAGTGCAATTCTAAAACTTCGACACTGTTGAAAATTTGAAATTTCCGGAATACTTTTTGGAGATTTTTATCACACTTTAGTACCACAGAAATTTCAAGGAATTTCTTCTTTGTAAATTCAATATTTCATGAAAAAAATTGGGGAAATTATGGGATTCAGTTCAATTAGTCCCTGAAAATCGAGAGGAATCAGGAAAATTCTGGTGAATGTATTCTTGAAATTTAAATTAATTCGAAATTTGGTGCTGAATATTCCCGTTCTTATTGAGAATTCAAGTAAATTGGAGAACTCCTGTCTCCCTGCCGCTGAAAACTGTGAAATTTTATTCCGCTGTCAGTGAATTTTGAAATTCTATGATTTTTTTTCCTAAATAGAAATGACTATCACTCCTCTAAAAATTACTAGTCAATTCTCCCTGAAGTTTAAATTTTTTTCTGACTGAAATTCTCGTATAATCTCATTTCAACTTCATCACAACATTCTGAAGAAGCATTTAATGAAGAAATTTGTGAACATTTCTGTCCTGAATATTAACGTTTTCATTGAAAATTCAAGTAAATTAAAGAATTCTCGTTTTTCTGCTGCTCAAAAATTTAAAATTGCGTGATTATCTCCTCTAGGGGAGGGTGGGGCAAAACGGCCCCCCTTCAATTGTCAATAACTTGTGAATGACATTGTGAAAATTCCCAGTTTCAACTTCATTTTGAAGATAATTTTTCATTCTTCAAAACGAGCTCTAACTCATCCCAATCGGATTATTGAATCGGAAAATATTGACGATTGAAGGGGGGCCGTTTTGCCCCATCCTCCCCTATTACAAGTGAAAACAATTAAAAACAAAATTAACCATGAACGAAACCCTGAATGAAACCCTCGAAATTTCCCAGGTGTCAACATGGGATACCTGGACAATAGCTACTCAAACTCCAACAACGGTGGATCCGTCAACTCGCAGGATTCAATCTGGCAGATGAAATCCGCAGCAGCCAATGGGGTAAATCCCCAGTACGATCTTGGTGGATATGCCCCGACAGAGTCCGATTATCCAGCCCACCAGCACTATTTACCACAAAGAGAGGATTACCGGGAGAGTCACAACCTCAGTCGACAGCAATTCTGCACTGAGCCCTTTGCCACTGTTGTCAAATCACAGAAACATGTTGGTGAGTATTTCAAAGGGATCAATGAGGGGGATTTACTATCAATGTTGCTTTATCTTTCGGCATTAGTGCAGCTGAATTGATAAAGGGATCTGGAATTTCGATTGGATATTCCTCAATTACACACGAAATAACATTAGGACAAATCAATTCGGGCCCTGCACCTGGAGTAATTCATTTGGACTATTTATTTGAAGTTTCGTCATTGATTACAGCAATATTTTCAATGCAAATTCAAAAATTTATGGAAAAATCTATGGACACTGTGAATTTCAGTGCAATTACTCTTAAAATATTGATAAAGACCAGGAAAATTTGCTGTAGTTCAGCACTAAATATATGTTTTGAATGAAAGTTCATCTAATTTTCATTGAAATCTGAAATTTTAAAATGCTTCCCCCCTAAATCGAATTCAATGTCACTCGTAAAAGTTACTCGTCAACTGTTCATGAAATTGAAATCTTCCTCCAACAGTGTAGAATTAAATAAACGATTTATTTACATTAAAAAAAAGCATTTGTTCATATCAGAAAAACAGCAAATGAAAATCAAGTTTTGTGAATAAAAAAAAACATTTGGACTATTTATTTGGGATTTCGTCATTGATTACAGCAATATGTTTAATGCAAAAGAATTGATTTGTTTATTCCAGTGAAATTGACAATTTATGGATTGTAAGTAATTCTCTATTAAACTGTGAGAATTTTTTGGTTGAGATTTCACGATTTTTCCTCCTAAATCGAACTGCCCACGAAATTTCAATTTTTTCCCAATAATGGCTAATCAAGTGACCGATTTATTTCCATGAAAAAAAAATCGTTTACATTAAAAAACCTATTCATTTCATGTAAATGAGAAACCAAACGAAAATCAAGTTTTCTGAATGAAAAAAACAGATATTAACATTGAATCCTTGAATTTCAGACTCCCAATACGACGTCTCAGGACTCCCCTACCAAGAGACATACGACGGCGAGCCAAAGCCCCCCCAAGTGAGCCTCTCCTACGACGAGAGTCTCGAGTCTGGCTACTCAACTCCCAACAGCCGGCGACCGCGAATCATAAGGGAGATAATTGTCTGAGATCAGGATAATGGCTCGCGAGCCACTTGGATCTAGCAGCGGGCCCCCTACGACCATCACCACATGGAAATTGTTATTGAAAATCAAACCGAAACACCACCAATGATGCCACCAACAATGAGCCCCAATTACGGAGCCCTTCCAGTATCAACTGGCCATCCTTTCTACTACAGTACCCTGCCAGCGAGACGTAGCCAACCGAAAATAACTCAGCCATCAGATTTCGACATGTCAGTGCGTCGTGTTGACAAGTCTGGTTTACTCGAGATATCCGAGTCCGAGCCAGGCCGCAGAACGAGACACTTGACTGGTGCTGAGAGCCATCACACTGGCACATTGCCTCGACGAATTGACAGACTAGGTCTTCTCGAGGCTGTACCCGAAGTGCCTGATCAGTCCCAGATCCAACAGTCCCCTGAAATAACGAAGAATATCATGGAGAGGCACTTGACAGGGGCTGAGAATGATCAGAGGGACCAGAAACGAATGCCAAGTCCAAGACCCCCACGATCACCAGAGACCAAATGCCACAGTGAGAGTATAACATCAACTACACCAGTCTCCAGTCCCTATTCACGTCGTCAACTCAGTCCAAAACCACTGGAGACTTCCAAAGACACCAGCAATTGTGAGAATGACAAACGCAATTGCGGTCAATACACCAATGTCTCAGCCATGTTCCTGCCAATTGATGCACAACGCAATCGTCAGTCATACGTTGATTTGACTGGTGCCACATACACCAAGAGCAATTCACCACTGATGATTGGACGTGCCAATACGACAATCGATCTGTCACACGACGATATTAAACAAACACCCGATTGTCTTACTAGACTCAGTCCGAGACTGAGGGGTGACAGACAATCACCCATGACAGTGTCCTCTGTACCTGATGTCATTGAGGCACATGGATCGAAAAAATGTGGTGATGGTGGTAAGCCTGAGGGTGAACGCGCTGAAGCCGAGGGCTGTGAGCACACTGCCATTGAGAGCCTTGAGGAAGCCAGAGTGTCCTTCAAAGCATCCAATAAAATACTCCATAATGATAATATACAGACGTTGAGAGTTATTATACTTTCGGAACAGTTGTGAGAACGTGACGCATGTCCATTCGGATAAATGGACGTAAGTGTTGATTATTATTATTTTTTTTATAACAGTGATGATTCGTTTGGGGACTCTCTCTCTTCTCTCTGACTCGTTGAAGCAATATTTCAGTTAGAATGTTTTATTTTGTTGGTTTTGATTTTTTTTAATTCCTTTGTTTGTAAAACAAAATGTGCAAATTAATGATAGTGGGAGGCTATTTTAATTAATTGAGGGGAGAGGACTGGGGGTTTTAAAAGACTTGAAAACGGAGGAATTGGTGGGGAAAAATGCTTATTGTTCGTAAATTTTTCAGTAATTAAAAAATAGTTTTAGAATTACGAATAACTTTTATCGATTTCGATCTCTGAATAGACTTTCGTTTTTGTATGGACAATCGTGTTCTTTTAGTTCTTGATTTTTTATTGTCTGAAACGAATGGAAAATATTATAAATATTTTGAGAATAGATTTTGCGTGCAATTCTGCATTCAAACAGAAACGAAAGTGACTATTTAAAGGTCGAATTAAAGAAGATGAGGAAATTAGGGATGAACATTCGTTTTTTTGCACTCATTCTTCGGTTTTATGCATGTACATTCAACTGCTATAGTTCGGGTCTTTCAAAACTCGCAGTAGTCTCCCCTTAACAGACGATACAAAGGATAACATTGTACAGGGACGTTGAGACGAGTTTTATTGTACAGTTGTAATAAGGAATAACAGGAAACGTGCGTGAACACTGATTTTAATAATAGATGCCACAAAGACTTTGGGGTTTTTGAAGGGATAAGGGAAAATTAAGGGGGGGGAATAGTCTAATCTGACGCCACAAGAGGCCATATTTAATGAGGAAATTTCGAACAATGAGTACTCTGAGACACAACAGGACATAAATGAGTTTAAATAAAACAAAGAGATTGCGAGAATAGATAATTATCATGTTAATGATCAACGCGAGATACTTAATGTATTTTTAAAGAAAACGTATAGAGAATTGTGGAAGAATTTTTAACTGAGATGATAGGATTGTGTGCGTCTGGGACGTGTGCAATTGTCGAGGGAAATTCATGTTTATGTCGGTTTACAACGACATTCCCTCGGATAAAGTGGGTTTAATACGGCCAGGATGCCGGGTAACATTGGAAATTCCTCGTTGCTGGTGTCCTGATTCATGAAACCACAGTATTTAAGAGATTTTCATCGTCAGTAGCGAAATCCTGTCTTCTAACATTATAAAATATCAACAATGCAACCCAACGAAAATTCTTGTATCTCCCTGGGATGCAACACGCGCCGTAAATGCTATGCTGAACTATTTCACCGTGAGACAACACGTGCGATAAAATTTCACAGAGAAACCCAACGCATTTATTCAGCAGCGAAGCGGTAAAATGATTCAAGTCGATTTTCACTATTAGCCAGTTTTTCGTGAATATCTCGAGATCTAAGAGAGATGGCAAAATTTTCGTCAAGGTCATTCTTGCAGCCCTCAATTCGCTCTATGAAAAAGGTCATTATGAACATTTCGGTATCTCCCTCAGATTCGGAGATATTCCTGGAAAACTAAGCTAAAGGCTGAGTCGACCCGTTTTACCGCTTCGCTGCTGTGTTAGAAAATTCTATCGGATTTCTAGTAATTTGAATAATTCCGCGGTTTATCTGTACATTTTTTTTGCATGTTCAATGGAAAATATTCTATATAAAAAATTAATTTACAAATTTTCCTGTTCGATTTTTCCTAATAAAGGAAGAATAAAAATAGAGAAACTCGTACAGGAAATGTCCCAATAGCAAAAGTTGTGTAGAAATATGAAATTCTACTGATTTTTTCTATAAAATATTTTCCATTGGACATGTTTCGGAATTCTTCAATAGAAATGTCCAATGGAAAATATTCTATACAAAAAACCTATTCTATTGAGACATTTTCTACAAAAATCCCTCGTATGTATTCCAACTTTCTCCATCAGATTTTTCCCAACGAAGGGAGAATAAAAATAGATAAATTCCTATCAAAAATATCCCCATCCCAAAAGTTCCCCAAAAATACGAAATTCTACTGGTTTTTCCCCTAAAATATTTTCCACTGGACATTTTCAATAAAAAAAAAGAATGCAGTGAATCAGGAAGTTTCAACAGAACCGACGAAAAACTGATAAAAATCCACTAGAATTTTTTACAAAGTTTTTCAATGAAATTTTTTCCTGTTTGAACAGATAGGAGGGAAGGGAAAGATGGGAGTTTATTCGATGTATCGCGGACAGAGTAGACAGCTGCAAGAGCTCTCATCCTGCCTGCGATAAATCGTTGGACAAAGTGAGAACGCTAATGTTCAAACGCTTCCGTTTCTTGGGATAGAGGAGGGATGGGGGAGCTTTGCCATTCAATTGTGCCTCGGGATAAAATAGGAGAGATCAACTGCCATTCTTATTGGGGCTCATACGGGCTAGAATTCCCGGGGCTTTGATCATTTTTTTCCTCTTCTGGTTTTCGAGGGGACAGGGATTTCCATTCGACAATTGCACTGACCAATCGAGATATTTAGGGAGACAAAGGGAGATGAAGACATCTCACTTCTCTGTATTTTATACTTTTATATCGTGGGCGAAGCTGTGACGATGAATGATTGTGATTATTTTTTCTCTCGGTACCAACAACCCCCCTTTTAGTGTGATTTAAGAGTCTATATTTATCGATGTGACGTGATTGTTCATTGTGAGGGGGTGATAGGGTTTTAATGACGGATCGAGTGGAGATATTAAATGAAAATATAATGGCTGGCGTTATGGCACTCGTGAGATTCATATCCAGCCGAATTTTAAAGTTGACGATAAATTTCTAATGATAAATCGTGAAATTGTAATTCCCGTACTCTCGTCGTCCCACGAATTTTTAATGTAACTTTATTTGTTTTCTTAAGATCGGTAGGTTGTAAATATAGGCCATAATTTACGTTAAGGTACTTAAGTGACTAGGAATGATTCAATGTGTTCTTGTTGATAATTCAGATCGACGATACTTCAGTTTAGGGATGATTAACTAAATGTTTTGAGACAGAATTTTATGTTCACTTATTCGATTCAATTGGGCCCCCGTGTACGTGCTGATTATGTGGAAATAGTGGGATTTATATTTTTAGATTTTTTTTGCTGTTAGTTTGATGTCTTTTCTTCTCTCGTTTGAATGTTGGACATGCAGGGGACTGCACTGTTGGAAATAAATTGAAATTTTGAGGGGAAAGAAATTATGAAATTCCAGATTTCACTGAAATTTCAATTACTTAAAAATTCAAGAATATTTTCACCTCAATTTTCGTGATTTCTGTTGATTCTCACGAAATGATTGAACAGCAATTAACAATTTCCATTGATTTTTCCACGAAATTTCAGTGAAACAATAATGTTATGAAAATTTTCAACAGCGTAACGATTACTAAATTTTACTCAGAGTCCCCTCAGCCTGACGTATGGAAACACGATCTGCACTCTTGATCTCATTGCTGCGAAGCGCAAAATTGAATCTCAAAAAAAAAAAAATATCGAAAAAACTGAGGAAAATCGAGATTAATTTAGTCCGCGGCGTCACTCACGCACATGCATTTAAGCGAAATAGAATAATTCCCCCGAAGAGAAGTTGTTCCACTGTGAAAATGTAATGCAATCGCACGTCTACACGAACTGGGCATATTGCATCCTGACTGCGCTCGTTTAAACGCCGTAAAATAAAAACATTGAAGAATTATGAAAAATACGCCGACGGAATATCACGAACGAAATAATCCAAAATGATGATTTTACGCCGGCTATTGTGCACACGTGTCGAGCCAAGTGTGACGTTAGCCCCACAGATGAAATAAAAATAAGAGACTGGGGAAAGAAAATCGCCGGAAGTTGGGGGATTTTTAAAATTCAAACAAAGGAGAACCGTTTGTCCTCATTTCCGGGTTTCACGAGGTAGGATAATATTATCGAAAGGCGAGGCTGAAGACTCGTGCACCTGCGACCAATTAGTTTTTGAGGGGAATGACTGGGATTAAAGAATGAGAAATGGTGGAGTGTGCGAGAGATAATAAGGATGGAGAGATTTAAAGAAAAAAAAGAGAAAAACAGATTTAAAGAAAATAAAGAGTGAGCGTGAAGAAGAATTGAAATATTTTTGCATAATGGAACCTTAGAAGAGATGAAAAGAATGTTTTTTAACAAAAAAAAGTGATGAGAATATATAATACTTACGTAACGGGTGATTAAATTTAACGAGCGTCGGCAGGATCCTATAGCATTTTTTTCCCCCACCCACTTTGGCCCATCCACCCC
>NW_021680345.1:3822754-3839168 GCF_001412515.2 Diachasma alloeum
CCCCTGCCCCCCCCCCTCCTCCCCTTTATTCACCAACCAACCTTGTATAAATATAAAATATAATAAAGTATATACAAAGAATTATGTACATACGAACGGAGGGAAGGAGTAATGTTATACGCTAAGAACTCATACTAGTATTTATCTACAACGTAATTAAAAGAGACGACGAGGAAGAAATAAAAGTAAATGGAGAGTGATGAATGTGAGTGAAGAGGAGTAAATAAAATGTAAACCATGACGTGGGGTGGGAGGCGTTAATTAGACGTGTGCGATATTGAAAATGGAGAAAATTTCAAACCAAAAAAAAATGGTAATTAGGCACGTCTCTATTATAAAGATCTGAAATAAATGTTTTTTTAAAAACCAAAATACGAATAATGTCCAGTGTTTGTTCAGTATCTGAACAATGGGAGAATTCACATCGTCGTTTGTAACTTGTATATAATATAAAATGAAAAAAACACCTAATCTCATGAAATTATATATTAATTATTGCCTATTATTAGTTAATACATTATTATCGATTTATTATTTGTACAAATTTTATGTTGCAATATTGATGAACAAAGGGAGAAAATCTACATGAAAAAAAGGAAAAGTGAATAATAAAGTGAACAGTTTTCATAATAGATTGGATTTACTTATTTGTGGTTTCCATTTATCCTGAATAATTTCATTTCAAAACATATTTTTTTTACAGTGAATATCTAGTAATATTAATATTTACGATATCGAGACAAAACACGATTACACATTTTCATTATCTAATGAAACGACCCGATCATCGCATTGATTGAGGGCAGAATGTGAATGGTGGTTCGCAAATCCATCGTTGATATTTTTAACAACATCCTTGAAACATTTCACAGCTGTAGAATATTATAACAGTCTACATTCTGTCATCATTTTTGTCAGCAGTTCATCAAGAACACATATTTTTCCCTCTCCTTTGAGTATTTAATGTAAAATTACGATGAATTTTCAATTAATTGATAATTATCCGTGATTTGGCTAAAATACGGCAAAAATTTTCACTTTTATTGAATTTTGAGGGGAATCTTAAAATTAATTATTTTTCCCCCTAAATCGCATGCAGTGTCACTCACCTGAAAATTAGCGGTCAATTGTATATGAAATGTCAATGTTTTAACAACAATGTACATTTACTTGATTTGTCCTGATTTCTTATCATTTTCATGGACTAATTGAACTAAAATTTACAGCTTCGATTAATTTTTCCACGAAATTTTATATTTTCAATGCCGAAATTCCGTGCAAGTTCAGTAAAACTATAATGTTATAAAAATTTCCAAGAATTGTAGCGGAAATTTCAGCTAAAATTTTTTTAAAGTTGAAAATTGTTAAGGATTTTATTCAGAATCTCCTCAGCCTGATGTTCAAAAACGCGAAAGTGTACAATAGAAACTAGTTTATAGAAAAAAAAATAATACAATTTCATTTTTTATAGGTATTTTTCAACCTGAATTTTCTGTATTCCATTTTTCTTCTCTTTTGATTTAAAAAAATCAAAATTAAAAACTTAGGAAATTTGAACCGAGGAATTTCTATATAAAATATCTCGATAGAATAACTTGAATAGAAAAATTAAATTCTGTTGTTTTTCTGTATAAAATTTTCCTGTGAACAAATTTTCCATAGAATCAGTCAAAAAATAATAGAAGTCCAATAGAATTTTCCAGCGAAATCGTTAGGAAATTTCTATGAAATTTCGTACATGTTACCCGCGAACTATTCGAAAAGATATTCTCGGTTTCATGGAATTAAAATTGGGCTAATTGATGACGAGCGCCCTGTCTCATAACTAAATTAAAAACTGCCACATTTGCTAATTACGAATACGAGAGAAGTCCACACCGGATGGAGGAATAGACAATGGATGGAGGCTTCCCGAACGATGACTGTGTGGAGCTCGCCAGTCTTTCCCACAGAGTGAGGATGGGAGTAATTACTCACTTCACACATGCAACCCATCACCATTAATAAAATTCCGAGTCTTCGACTCGGCTGGTTACAGTAGTCGCTTGTAAAATTAGATGCGGGGAAAAATGATAAAATGTACGTCTTGTTCTTGCGGTGTATTCACCCCGTATCCTTCTTGGGGGGAAGGGCGGAGGGGACCGGATGCCCGGGGAACCGAAATTCTCACAAGGTATCGGGGGTCATTTGGATTCGTATAATATCTCCCAGCACGGAAGTCAAGAGTTGTAATACCGACAGTTGGATATGGGAAATGAACATTACAAGGTTTCACCTGTGAACTCAATTGCGTGAGGCTGCGCACGAGTCCGTGACGAGTGGAGGGATAACGAGCAAGGTTTCGGGGAGATGAGAGATTTCGGTGGAAATCAATTGTTGTTTTCATTTTGACGGCTTTTGCATCCTGTTGTTGATTTTTGCGTTTATTAAAATTACGGTATATCCCAAGACAACACCACGCAAAAGGTTGTCCCTATGGATTTCCGGAGAAAATTCTAAATGACTTAATTTATTGCATTCTCATAAGTTATTCAGTTATGTTTGAATCCAATAAGAAATATGAATTATGTTTCAAATGCTTGAATTATAATTCAAATGTTTGCATCAAATAAGAAATACTTGTTAATTAATTATTTGAATGGAATGAGAAATGATTCCACGAAATTTCTATTTTTTAGAGTTGCTTATCGCAGTAAATATGGTCTACATATTAAGAAATTTTTCTCTCAGAGTAGTAATTTTCAGGGAAGCGATGTGGAACTCCATGGGGAGGGGGAGATCATGGAATTTTAAATTTCAAGAGGAAATTTCTTCAACTTATGAATATTCAGAACCAAACTATGATGAATTTTTTAATTAATTGTAAATTCAAGAATCCATTCCTGACTTCAATTAACTTCCAGGGAATAATTGAACTGAAATTCCCAATTTCCGTTCGTTTTCACATTAAATTTGGAATTTTCTAAAATTTGGATCCAACTGTCGCTTAAAAAAAATTGTATAAGTGTACATGGAAATTTGAATCAAAAATTGCACTCAGAGCGGGGAGAACC
Organism: Diachasma alloeum; assembly: GCF_001412515.2. Classification (NCBI taxonomy): domain Eukaryota; kingdom Metazoa; phylum Arthropoda; class Insecta; order Hymenoptera; family Braconidae; genus Diachasma; species Diachasma alloeum. The sequence goes on from NW_021680345.1 coordinate 3,825,808, forward strand.
AGCGAGCGCCATCCCTCGCTGGCGTTTGAATACCGAGTGCTAGCCACTGCAGGAATTCAATGATAACAAAGACTTGGATCCACCCTAAACTGCAAAAATGGCGCAATATTCAGTCAACGCCGTTTTGACGACTCCAATAAATCTCCACAAAAATTCCTGTGATATTTCCATTATAATTCTAGTTATTTTATAACCAAAAACTAATCATTATCCCTCTTGAAAATCGGAGCAATTCACCCCTCAATGTTTGGCGGGAATTCAAAGCCCATGCGCAAAACGCCCTTATCGCGGTATCACAAGCCTACCTCAACGACTATTCAATAACCTCAAGTATCTTATAAATCCGCCCGTCCATAATAATACCCCGTGATTACCTCAAATAAAATTACACCACAATCCCTCGACTATAAACCGCAGATGACTCAAAGTAATAAAAAAAAATATTCACGCCGTGCCTCTGCCAGTTCCACGTGGCCCTGAACAATTTTCAGTATTCCAAGCTCAAACTGTCGATATCGCCAAAATAAATTGCCCATTTCAGCCCACAAAGCTGTACAAAAATAAAGTGCCTGAAACACTCACCACTCGCCATAAAAAAGCTGTCCTAATCATCAAAGTGAATTTCGAGAATTCTCTGTCGCCGAATAATCAAATTAAATATGTGATAATACAAAGTGACAATGACTCTGATTGACGCAAATCCTCTTATTACGAAAAACGAATGGTCCTCATCCAAAATCGGGGCGATTCACCCCTCAATGTTTGGCGGGAATTCAAAGCCCATGCGCAAATTCCCGAGTCATGCGCAAACCTCCCTTATCGCGGTATCACAAGCCTACCTCAACGAGTATTCAATAACCTCAAGTATCTTATAAATCCGTCCGTCCATAATAATACCCCGTGATTACCTCAAATAAAATTACACCACAATCCCTCGACTATAAACCGCAGATGACTCAAAGTAATAAAAAAAAATATTCACGCCGTGCCTCTGCCAGTTCCACGTGGCCCTGAACAATTTTCAGTATTCCAAGCTCAAACTGTCGATATCGCCAAAATAAATTGCCCATTTCAGTCCACAAAGCTGTACAAAAATAAAGTGCCTGAAACACTCACCACTCGCCATAAAAAAGCTGTCCTAATCATCAAAGTGAATTTCGAGAATTCTCTGTCGCCGAATAATCAAATTAAATATGTGATAATACACATTGACAATGACTCCGATTGCCGTAAATCTTCTTATTATTACTAAAAACTAATAGTCCCCATTCAAAATCGGGGCGATTCACCCCTCAATGTTTGGCGGGAATTCAAAGCCCATGCGCAAATTCCCGAGTCATGCGCAAACCTCCCTTATCGCGGTATCACAAGCCTACCTCAACGAGTATTCAATAACCTCAAGTATCTTATAAATCCGTCCGTCCATAATAATACCCCGTGATTACCTCAAATAAAATTACACCACAATCCCTCGACTATAAACCGCAGATGACTCAAAGTAATAAAAAAAAATATTCACGCCGTGCCTCTGCCAGTTCCACGTGGCCCTGAACAATTTTCAGTATTCCAAGCTCAAACTGTCGATATCGCCAAAATAAATTGCCCATTTCAGTCCACAAAGCTGTACAAAAATAAAGTGCCTGAAACACTCACCACTCGCCATAAAAAAGCTGTCCTAATCATCAAAGTGAATTTCGAGAATTCTCTGTCGCCGAATAATCAAATTAAATATGTGATAACACAAAGTGACAATGAGTCCGATTGACGCAAATCCTCGACATGAAACGCTCAACCCAGAATAGCCGTCAATAGTTTTTGTTTACACTCGAGTGAAATCACTATTTACCCGTGACTGACGAGGCCATCGAGTGTCACCCAGCCACAACGGCCTCAAGCACCGTGAGAATCAGGTTGAAGTGAAATTATCATCACCAAGTGAAAATGAAAGCCCTGCATGCGGGTGCTTAATATCGATCTCGTGGAAAATGAGTGCAGACGCAGGTGATGGCGCAGACGCGGAAAAACCCGTGGTCCCGCGGCGGAATCTCGGGGACCTTGCCCGCTTCTGGATAAACTCAATTCGCTCTGCATATTTCAAGCGAGACAGAGATGCCCCTAGGGGGAGGATTCTGACTCGTTACTCGAGTGATTTGGAAGTGTGTCTTTTTGAAGTTAAAAGTGGAGGTGCAACTGATGGTGTCGATGAGTCTGGGGTTGCCGTTATGGGCAATTTGCAGAGTGATGGGAAAAAGAGGGGGCGGAAGGGGGGTGAGGAGCAAGCACCAGCGAGGGTCACTTTTGAGAAGGTCCACACCCCAGCTAAGAGACAGGCACCGCTGCCACCGAGCCAACCTACTGTTACTAAGGTTCATTGGGGTTCCTCGTTTGGAAGATTTTACTGATCTAGATACGCTACACGGAGAGAAATATTCAATAAAAATTTAAACGTATCTTTTCCGTAATTCCGGAGCGAAATATGGTTTTAGGAAATTTTACGGAACTGTCACGGAATTTTTCCTGCGCGTTCAGTAATTTTTATCTGAATCTCCTGTGAAGTATTACGATACCGTCACTCAAATTTTCCAAGTCGATTCCGTAATCGATGAGCGAGTTGTGAGTTCCGTAATTTTTACTGAATATTTCTATTCGTGTAATGAATGATTTATCAAATGATCATATTTAATGAAATTCTCATCTTGACAGAAAAGAAACATTTTTTGTTAACAATCTATTGCACTAAATTTCACTCGAGAAATGATTTATTTCAGTAGTGAAGTGGTAAAAGGAGATAAGTCAATTTTGATTATTGACCAGTTTTCAATCAGTATCTCGGAATTTAAGGGAGATTGTAAAATTTTTGTTGTAACCTTTTTTGTGGAGCCGATTGAGTGCTACAACAAATGTAATTACGAAAATTTCGCTACCTCCTTAGATTCGGAAATATTTCTCAAAAGCTCAACTGGGAGATAAGTCGACTTATCTCCGTTTACCACTTCACTACTGATTTGAATGGAATCAATTTTATTTGGATGAAGGAAAGGGTTTATTGAAATCGTTCGTAATGAAGTTTTTATTCAAAATTAAAATGGGTTAATTGAGTTTTTATTCACTTAATGGATTTTACTGATTTAAACACTCTAATGAATGATTTATGAAATAATCACATTTAATGAAACTCTCATCTTGAGAGAAAAGAAACATTTTTTGTTAGCAATCTATTGCGCTAAATTTCGCTCTTGAAATTATTTATTTGAATGGAATAAACTTCATTTGGGTGAGGGCTTTTGGGTTCGGTTTTGGGTGGGTTCTTTATTAAAATAGTTCGTAATGAGTTTTTATTCAGAATTGATTCATTGGATTTTTATTTATTTAGGGGATCCGATTGATTTAGATAATCTGAGGTACAAATTCTCATGCTAATGGTGAATTTTAAAGAGCAAAAACGAGAAATGCTGACGTTTGATAATTGATAATTGATAATTGATAGGAGATAACAACTGCAGGTGAAGTCATTTCCAATAGTCACTCCCCTATACAAACAGATTAAATCCCCAACTGTTATCAGTGTTATCATTGACATAATCGGGCTGTGGCGGTCTATCTGAGAATATCCAAGGCGGTCCCAGCAATCAACTATCGCCTTCCAAAACATTAAATTCTTATCGTTTTTCAAGAAATTTACAGTTTCTATCGATTTTACCTTTAAAATTCAGAGAAATTTAGCGAAACTATAATATTCTGAAAATTATTGTAGCGCTCTTTGCTCTCAATTGAAACAATAACTTCAACAATATATTAACCTGATTTTAAAATTTACATTTTCCACCGACATTTCCATAAAATTTTGAATTTTCAATGACGAAATTCCTCGAAACTTCAGTGAAACTATAATATACCGAAAATCCACAAAAACTACTGAAAATTCCAGTCAAAAATTTTTGACAGCGCAATTTAATCCGTTTGAAACTAGAAAATATACTCTTAATTGACGAAAAAAACAGAAAAATCCCCTCATTCACCACGAATATCATTGCAGCGTTCCCCAACGAAGCCGCCACCCCCAGCCCCGCCTCCACTGAACCAAAAATCTGACCCCAATGATGGAAAATCAGTACCGGAAGTGGAAAAGCGGAAGGACGAAGGGGCCACAGTCACATCCGGCTCTCCACTCCCACCTGATGGTGAATCCGTGTGTGCTCGGGCACCGATGGCATTGGCCACCTCCCCCACGCCCGTCGCGGATGCCACCAGTGTCCCGTCACTCGGGGTACTGCCAGTACCAACAGCGGGACCACCGCTCCTCGTCACAGACTCTTGGCGTCGAGTTAATACGAGTCATCCAGTTGCCGATGACATACCAACACCAACGAGCCAGGAATCCTCCAGTGACAGTGTGTTCACGGATCCCGAGGAGGCCGGCATGGTGGCCGATGCCAATGAAGGCACTACTCCGAAGGCCAGTTTATTCGCTACTCCGGTGACTGTTAAGAGGAGAGAGTCGAGCACCAGGAGAAAGAGCAATTTTAATTTAACGGAGTATCGAAAAACTGGTGAGTGGCGGCAAATTTGTCCTTTTCAATCACAAAATCATTTATTTAAACAAATTTTTCAAATCATTCCTACGAAATTTGCAGATATTTCGTTATATTTACGAATCAGTTCATTTCCAGAATATTTAATTAAATTCGTTTGAATGTTATGATCAATTGCCACATTTGGGGGCGAATCTTATGGATGAAGTGATCTTAAACTATTTTGAATTAGCACCAGACAATTTTCACACTATGTTAAGATTGTAATGTGAATATTATCTCATTTTTTCGACAAAACGAAGATTCAAGGAGTTATCAACATTTGAAGGAAGTAAAGAATCCGTTCAAAATAGTTTATAATAGTGAATATGGTAATAATTCATATGAAATTGCCAAATGTGTTGTTATATTTACGAATCAGTCAATTTCTAGAATGATAATTCAATTATTAAATTAATTTGAATGTAATGACCAATTGTTACAATTGGTGGCGAATCTTATGGACGAAGTGATCTTAAACTATTTAGAGTTAACACCAAAAATTTCTAACACTACGTTAAGGTTGTAATGTGAATATTATCTCATTTTTTCGACAAAACGAAGGTTCAAGGAGTTATGAACATTTGAAGGAAGTAAAGAATCCGTTTAAAATAGTTTATAATAGTGAATATGGTAATAATTGATATGAAATTGGGAAATGTGTTGTTATATTTACGAATCAGTCAATTTCCAGAATAATAATTCAACTATTAAATGAATTTGAATGTAATGACCAATTGTCACAATTGATAGCTAATCTAATGGACGAATTGATCGTAAACGATTTCGAATTAATACCACAAATTTCTCACGCTATATTAAATTCGTAATGAGAACATTATCTCATTTTTCCGATAAAACGAAGTTTCAATGAATTATCAGCATTTGAAGGAGTGTCAAAGTCCATTGAAAGTAGTTTATGATTTAAAAAAAGAGAAATGAAATGGATGAATATTTTAGTATTTGATCGGAATGAAGTTAATGAGTAATTTTAATTTGACAAAGTATCGAAAAATTAAATTTGTGTATGTAAAAAAAATCGTAATGAGAGCATTATCTAATTTTCTCGATAAATCAATGTTTCAGCGAAGTATCAGCAATTGAAAAATGGAAATTAAATCGATAAATGTATGATACAATTCCTATTTCCTCCGGAGGAAGGTCGAACGTGTCATTATTAAAGTACTCACTCGTGATAATGACTTTTATTAATTCCCAACGTGTGCTGGAAAATGATTTTACGAGGGGATGTACAAAAACTTCCTTCATACTAGCATTCAGTATTCAACGAGACATCAGAGATTCAATCATTATGAGCTACCACTTCCCTCTTGATTTTATTCATGACTCGAAAGTTCTTTCATCCATTCTCATATTTGAATTATCATCAGTTCCTCCGGTCCTTTGTGCTAATTTTAAACTAACAGTCATTTGTGAATGTGAACCATCGAGTCAGTTTCAGTGGTGTTACGATAACGAAACTGTTGACCCCTCATTTGACCCCAGTTTATCGAACTGTTGCCCCCAGCAGAACTGTGAAACACTAATTCCGTTAATGCAGTTGTAATAGTGATCAACAGCGTCTTACGAGTTACCGCTTCCCTCCTGATTTAATTTACGACTCGAAAGCTCTCATCTATTCTTTCATTTGAATTATCATCGGTTCCTCCGGTCTTTTGTGCTAATTTTAAACCAACAGCCATTCATGAGTGTCAAGCATCGGGTCAGTCTCAGTGGCGTTACGATAACGAAACTGTTGACCCCTCATTTGACCCCTGTTTATCGAACTGTTGCCCCCAGCAAAACTGTGGAACACTAATTCCGTTAATGCAGTTGTAATAGTGATCAACAGCGTCTGTCACTTGACCTATTTACCGCATTAATAATGACTCATTAATAATCCCCTGAGACAGATGTTCATACTGACGATAGGAATCTAGTAGTAGCGATGGATTGGCTCAGAAAAAAAATTTCCAACTCCAAAATTATTTCAGCAACACTGGAATTGCGGAGTGTCACGCCTCAACAATATATTAAATTTCTTAATAACAACATTATCTCAAGGTCAAACGTTTGCAAATTCTGTACTGATATAATATCAGTAAAGCATTTAATCGTAATGATATGGAAAATGATTTTACGAGAGGATGTACAAAAACTTCTTTCATACCAGCATTCAGTATTCAACGAGACATCGGAAATTCAATCATTACGAGCTTCCACTTCCCTCCTGATTGTATTCATGACTCGAAAGTTCTTTTATCCATTCTCCAATTTGAATTATCACCGGTTCCTCCGGTCTTTTGTGTTAATTTTAAAATAACAGTCATTCATGAGTGTTAAGCATCGGGTCAGTCTCAGTGGCGTTACGATAACGAAACTGTTGACCCCTCATTTGACCCCTGTTTATCGAACTGTTGCCCCCAGCAAAACTGTGGAACACTAATTCCGTTAATGCAGTTGTAATAGTGATCAACAGCGTCTGTCACTTGACCTATTTACCGCATTAATAATGACTCATTAATAATCCCCTGAGACAGATGTTCATACTGACGATAGGAATCTAGTAGTAGCGATGGATTGGCTCAGGAAACAAATTTTCAACTCCAAAATTATTTCAGCAACACCGGAATTGCGGAGTGTCACGCCTCATCGGAGTAATATTGAAAAAACACCGACTGACAGTGCGCTATTGAGGAGAGTCGTGAGCTTCACCTATGGAAATGTCGCCAAGGACAAGAGCAAACTGACCCCCCAGGTATCGTCGAAGGCTGTGCCCCAACTCGATCAACAATTCGAAGGTAATTTTCTCCTTTATTCGGTGGAACACGTGACGACGAAGGGAAAACAATAGATTTTTATCAGTGATAAAGTCTGATAACCGTGCAGATTACGTACGCACGTTCTTCCGTCATCAATGGCTTTTCAAATACTCGAGACATTGATAGTGTGGAGTGTTCGAGAGATTGGTATTGGCATTTTGAAAATTTTTTTAGCTTTGGAAATTTCGAGTTGGGCCTCGTTTCCATTTACATCTCGAAATTTTAGGTGGAAATAGTTCAATGACGATTTATTTATGTGAAATTAACAGAAATTTCAGGCCTGTATGGCAAGGAAAATCGTGGGAATCCGTGAGAATTTTCCACGTTTCAGTTGAGGATATCCAAGTATTTTTTACAGTTTGGTACAGACTGCACTGTAGATTCAACCATTTTCATTCATCAAATTTATCAATTAAATTGCGTGAGAAAAATTTGAAGACTCATGATGAATATTCAGCGTCATTAAAGTTACATTTTGTGGGGAATTATTATTTTTCAAAACATTCGTTGTTCCTCAATGAATAATTGTTATTGTTTAAACTGTCGAAAATTTTATTTTTTTTAGGTGTGGAATTCGATTTCTGGTAAAATTCTGAATATGAATAAATTTGTTCCGATTCCGAACAAGTGATTTTTATTGTTTGAAAATTGATTGTTTATAAATTATTTAGAGAAAATTTTTCAAAAATTGAAATTTTTTAATTATTTCATCAATCTTCCTGCAACAGTCAACTTTCTAATTTTTTTTCAGATTGTTAAAATGTTTTCTAACGGTTTAATATCAAGATTATTCCGGGGAAATTAGTGGAAAGTCAGGAACATTCAGAAAAACCTCTTCTTTAATGCCAGATTCCGCTGGATTTTCAGGGAATTTAAAAAAGAATTTCTGGAATTGCAAGAATTTTAAAGACATTTTCTGAATATTCAAGGGAATTTGGCACTGAATATTCACTTTCACTTGAAAATTCATGTCAATTGTGGAATTTGAAAACGGAACTTCACTTGAGTTTTCAGGGAAACTTGCAATTCCATTGACGTTTTCCCCGTTTTTGGAAATGAATTCCAAGTCTTTTCGGAAAATACAGCTAATTTTTTCAACAGTTCGAGAAGTTTATCGGAAATTTCTTCCAAAAATGTCTAATACCCCCTGATAAAAAATCATGACTACTCCTTAAAAAATCCCTCAACAAAAACCTTGAAACCGAACTTTCCCTCCTGTTTACCCAGCGCCATTCCCGCTCCCCAGCAATTACATCACCGTCCCTCCCACTCCCCTCAACCCCACTGCCGCCCACCAAAAAATGCGTAAATCTCATTGTCAAAAAATTATCGTGGGTGATTGTCCGAGTGCCATCTGTCGCTGACTCACGTCACCCGTCAACAATTGTTTTGATAGTACCAGTCCCCTAATGACTCACTGCACAATGCGGTAATCCTCCTTCCCATGCAGACAATTCCTCTGCATCCCATGCAAGCAAGACCTCCTCACCCGAGCAATTACACTCACGAAAATAGTTCTTAAAGTAGCTCTACCCTTACGGTAAATTCAAAGATTATTGAAAACTCAAAAAAAAAGCAGAAAACTCGATTAGATTCGGAATTCTAATTTTTTTCTCAATTTAATTATCGTTTTGGTTTTTCAAAGAAGAAATGTTTAAAAATCAGGATTTTCCCCAGTGTCTTATGTGAAAATCAACATTTCCATTGTAATCAAAGATTAAAATCTGATTTTTTTTCATTAGATGTGAAAAAAACAAGAATTTTTTGACACTCCATAAAAAATAATCCACCGTTTTGCTAACAAGTTTTATTATTTATTTACAACAGCGAAATGTTTGAAAGTATATCATTATTTTGCGAAGTTTAATTCAGATAACACTGACTGGCGATGAATTTTTTCAAATTTTTTCCATGCAAATTAGTTAAAAAATTTAAAAACTGAAAATATCCAAAAGTACAGCGTAGCCCGGCCGAAGGGTAGAGGCTACTTTAAAAGCCCCAAGTTCACGCATCTCGCCACAGTAAACACCCAGCCCACGCCGGTGACTCGGTTCCTCTCTCCCGGTGCCGTTTTTATTCCTCATTAGCATCGGAGTACCCTCGGGAGGGGGGGGGAGGGGGATCACTAAATCACGCGGCGCGTTACAACTGACGGGACACACGATATTTCCTCCGCTATCGCACATGCACTGCGGCAATTTTTATCATCCGATTTTTACTGCAATTTCTTTCTCATCGTCGCAACGCCTTCTGCCACCGACAATTGCCTCCAAGTTTGCGCAATATCTCAAAGTGATTACTCCAGTCATATCGTAATTCCACACAGGACCGAGTGATAGTGAGGGATTTTAGTTCGGCGTTGCAGGTGTCATAAAGGCAATCGCGCGCGGTTTGAGGATAATTGCGAGAGTGATATCGGGACTGTTATTTTTACGGTCCCTCTGACTTTTCTCTGATTATTTTTACGAGCCCATTGCAATCCCCTGGTATTTTTGCTCCTCTGTGACGACTGATAACGATATCATCTCGGTGTGGACGAGAGAATCTCTCTGAGTTGTGTTTATGCTGAACAGATGACGGCCGCTGAGTGGGTGGAGTCATTATCAATTACTGAATTGTTTTTCAACGCAAGTTTCAAGTGAACAGTGACATTTGGAGGCCTGGGATGAATGGGGAGGAGTGAATTGTAGTCGTGATTTTTTGAATAACCGTTAAGCAATTTGTTGGGGACACTTCGGTGTCGTTTCTTGAATTCTTGGCTCTTCGCTCGGGGATTTCTGGATAATTGGACAGGTGCTTATTGGGTGGCGTCCGGTTTTCGGTTCTTTCGGCACCGTTGGACGACGTCGATAGACCTGGTCATCGTAAATTTCGGATGTTAAGTACCTGTCGAAGGGGCGGAGTTCGGTTTTGGTCAGCGGTTTAGGTGGCCGCGGAGTCGGGGGGACTGCGGGGTTCTCCGTGATTCTTGGGAGTTTTTTGGGGAATATCTTTATTGAGGATTTTTCGGTGGGTTTGAATCGCTGAGGATGCGCGTGGAGGGAAGGCTTCTGGTGGTGCTGAGAGCTGCGTGAAAATGGAGGTTTGGGAAGCTCCACAGGTGGTTGAATTCGTTACACCGGTTGGTGAGTAGAAATGGAGAGGTTGGACGGTGGGAATAATTAGGTTTGTGGATGATCAGGGGAAACTGGGGTTCTCGGTTCAATTGTTCCGTGGAAATTGAGAGAAATGTTGAAAATTAAAATGAGGAATATTCTTGAGTTGTCAGTTTAGTGAAAATTACTCAATTCTATTAATTAATTCGTTGGACGGATTGGGGAGTAGAAATGGAAGATCGGAGATGCAAGCAATTTTAATTGCGAATTTTCTAATCATGAGGAAAATTGCTAAATTTAGTAATTTTGTGGATCATCAATGGAATTGTAATTCTCGTTTCAATTATCCCATGGAAATTAATAGAAATGAGAAAAATTCTGGGGAATGTATTCTTAAATTGTCGATTAATGGAAAATTACTCAATGTCATTCGTTAATTCATTGCAAGTATTGGTGAATAGAAATGGAAATTCGAAAATGCAAACAGATTTAATTGTGAATTAACAATTCATAGTTTTACGGATAATAAATGGAAATTGTAATTCTCAGTTCAATTATTCCATAAAAATTAATAGAAATGAGGAAAATTCTGGGGAAAATAAACTTGAATTGTCGATTCATTGGAAATTATTCAATTCTATTAATTATTTCATTACAAGTTTTGCTGAGTAGAAATGAAAGTTTGGAAAAATTGAATGAAAATACACAACATTGAAAATTCAAATGCAATTTTAATTGAAAATTTATAATCTATAATTTTATGTATAATAATATGGATTCAATTATTCCATGAAAATTAATCGAAACGAGGAAAAGTCTTATCATCTCTAATTTTAAATAGAAAAATTCTCAACAACAACTAATAGTCAACATGAAATTCCACATAATATTTCCGTGATTTTTTCATATAAAAAGGGAGATTTTAAAATATGAATACAGTTCCTTCAGATGTTTGAAATTGCGCGATCTATTTCCCCGGAATACTGTACTCAAATATTCATGAAGTCATCAGTTAACGAAATATGAACCTCTTCGGACTCGTTGAAAATCCCAGACACTTCACGATTTTAAAATAAATCTATTAATAAATGTGAGCGGATTCTCAAGGTTGTTTGCATTTTTTTGTTACAGGAAAACATCTTGTGGATCTCCTGGCAACTAGCATACCCGATCACGTACGCTCCGAGCTGCCAGATGGAGATCTCAACAAAGTTGTTGTCGCTCTGTGCAATGAGCTGATGAAAATTGGAGTGCTAACATCTCCAGAGAAAAAATCACCGAAGGGAGATAAAGGGTTCGTTGTAAGTACTTGTTTTTTCAATAATCAATTTTTCCGAAATATCAGGTTTTAGATGGAATTCAAGTGAATTTTGACAGTCCCAAGCAGAAAAAACCCGGAAATTTCCCTATTTTTTAAAATTTTCTATTAACTACCTCAATTTTTTTTTCAATTCCGGGTAATTCATTGAATAATTGAACTACAATTTACATTTCCCATCAATTTTTTCGTCAAATTATGCAAACATGAACATGAATGATTAGAATATGCGATTTTTCAATGACGAGAGTTCCGGAAATATAATTGAAATTGAATAAAAAAGAATTATTTTTTATTAATAAACGAAACGTCCCAATTAAAAGGGATAACGGCCCATAAAATCTAGATGCTGGTCGACCTCAAAAACATGGAGCTCAAAACAGAGCATTTCTTTAACCATTAAACTGTCAATTTCTGCAAAGAAACTATGGCAACCCAACCTTTCAAAAGCCAAAAACAATCTCCATCGACTGTATTCAGTCAAATCCGCCTCCCCATTTCAATATGCGATTCCTATGGGGTCTTACGGTTCGTCCCTCCTCCAAGCCTTTTCCCCCGATTCAAAAATCCTGAAGAACGAAGGATTGGTGAGCAAGACGAGCCTCAAGCATCCCCCACCAAATGCCCCTCTAAAGCCAATTGCTCGATTTATTTTCCAGGCAGACCACATTTACTCCTGGGCCACTCACTCCCATCCACCCCAGAAGAATGGCGACTCACACAGCGGGGAATACGTCCAAACCCTCGAGAACGAGAACTCGAGATTGCACGAGGAGGTGGAGAAGCTCCAGAAGAAGATCGAGGAGCTGGAGCGCTGCAAGAAGAAGGAGACCCTCATCCCCCCAGCTCATTCCAAAGCGAGTTCGCCGAAGCTCGACGCCGAGAATTCATCAGACCCATTGACCGAGAATATCTCACTCGAGAGCGGTAGATTCACCGCGAGTTCCATGGACATTTCTCCAATCCCCATTCACACCAGCAATGAACTATCGAAGACTGAGGTGTCCTCTCTCTCCTCGACAAGCGACTTCCTCAAGCTCCCCGACGAGACGAAATACAAATCATTCTCACGTCCAGAGCCACACGAAGTCGATGAAACAAGCCTCAACACAGGAATCCCTGAACAGCAATCAAAGATTCCGGATGTGGCTTCGTCCGACGTGAGAAAGAAACTAATCTTCCACGAGGACTCCCACCACGATTTATCAAGTGCGGAAGTGACCTCAGAACGCGATAAAAACAGTTTAACTGGTTACGAGACAAGTGTGAGTGCAAGTGTATCAGAAATCCCAAAGAAAGAACTTCTCATCATCCCTCCACCCCCACCCCCGCCTGATTCCCTCGAATGTGTGCCCCAAGAATCATCTGTACAGCATAAAATAAATGGATTACCACCTCCCCCCCCTCCAATGCCTGAATTATTCAGTGAAGACTCAACAACCCCAATAATACCCTCAATTCCACCCCCTCCCCCTCCCCCCATGCCTGAAATGGGTGTACCTCCTCCTCCCCCACCTCTTCCTGGAATGGCAGGTCCACCTCCTCCTCCCCCTCC
>NW_021680345.1:3839745-3871938 GCF_001412515.2 Diachasma alloeum
GGAACATCAGGTCCCCCTCCCCCTCCAATGCCTGGAAGTGGCCTAAAATCTTCCCCCCTCCTAGGTCTAATAGGTCCATCCCCACTCCAATCAGAAGCCCCCTCATCCCTCCCCCCACCGCCCCCAGGTGGTTGGAACCCCCCAGCAAGAGCAGTAATGCGAAAGCAACCCCTAGCCCCAGAAGTGCCAATGAAACCCCTCTACTGGACGAGAATAGTAATTCCAGCCAATGCAACCCCAACAATTCCAGCGACTTCACCAGACGCTCCCCCCCAGGTGCCCCTCTGGATAGAAATTGAGGAGGAGAAGAACGTCAACATAAAGGAATTTGTGGATTTGTTTTCGCGTCAGGTTGTCGAGAGAAAGCCGACGATAAAGCGAGAGGAGTCCGACAGGCCGTCGAAAATTCAACCGGCCAAGATTCTTGACTCAAAACGATCGAAGAACGTTGGCATCCTGGAGAAGAGTCTCCGGGTGGACTTCAGCGAAGTCGAGAATGCGGTTTACAATCTCGATACGAGTGTTATTAGCCTCGAGGCACTCAGGCAGATCTACGAGGTGATGCCGACGAGCAAGGAGATTGAGGAGATTACGACGCACGAGAGAGAGCATCCTGACGTACCCCTGGACCGTCCAGAGCAGTTTCTGAAGCAGTTGTCGACTGTCAAGTGCTTCAGGGAGAGAATAGCCTGCCTGATGTTCCAGTCGGAGTTCCATGACGCGGTTTCTGGGGTTTCAACGAAATTGACGAATTTACGGGCGACTTGTGAGTTCCTGAGAAATGCTCCGTCCCTCAAGAGAATTATGGCACTAATACTGACCCTTGGGAACTACATGAATGGGGGGAACAGAATGAGGGGGCAGGCTGATGGGTTCGGTCTTGAGATATTGGGGAAGTTGAAGGATGTGAAGTCCAAAGTTCCTGGTGTGACTTTGCTGCATTATGTGGTGAGGGCAAGGCTGGAGCAGGAGGGGAACTACAATTTTGATGAGATGATCCCACTGCCCGTTCCGGAGCCTGGGGACATTGAGGCTGCTGCCACCATTGACTTCGAGGAGATTACGAGGGAATTGGAGAGACTGGATAAGGAGATCAGGACGTGTGAGACGAATTCGGCGATTGTTATCGACAGTTGTCCGGAGAGTTCGAGCGCTTTTAGGGAGAAGATTGAGGGCTTCTTGGGGAGGGCCAGGAACGAACTGGCGAATGAGAGGGAGAATCTCCAGGAGGGCAGGGCCAAGTTCAGGGCTGTTATGCATTTTTATCAGTATGTGCCTAAGGGCGCCACTATTGACAATGCCGATCCCAAGGATTTCTTCCTCCTCTGGCTGCCCTTCTGCAGCGACTTCAAGGACATCTGGAAGAAGGAGCAGCAGAGGCTGAGGAAGGAACGAATGGCCATTGTGAGGAAGAAACTGGGACGCACTCGAAAGGTCGAGACCATGAAGGTGGAGCCGGGGGGGGTTAAGGCGAGATTTTTAAGACTTATGGAGAGGGACAAGAGATAGTTCAGAGCTAATTGGGCAGTGGTAATTTAGGGTGGATGCACAAATTATGGAACGTTGGAGGCGTCGTTTATATATTTTATTTCTACGTTGTGAATTGCGACGGGAGTTGGATGGATGGTGATTAGTGGAGGGATTGATGAGGGGTTTGGTGTTGGCTTTTGTTGAATGTAGTCCGTGATTTTAGGAAGATTCATTGGAGGAACAATGTTCAAAGACAATCTTTGTGATTATTATTAGTCTGGATGATTATTTGTAAAGTTTAGATGTAGGTTTATGTAATTGTTGAGGTGATGAAGTATGTGTTATTTATTACATTGTCGCACGAATTGTTTCCATATTTGTTAAATTATTTTGAATAAACGAGGAAGAACAGGGATTATTAAATGAAATTCATGTGTTTATTAATTCTTCAGCATTTTTTCTTCTTCGAATTTTCCCCAAGCATTGTTTTCATTTATTATTCGTTCCCGTCGGCTATTTCGAAAAGTCGAAATGAAGCCGAAAATGAACTTTTCTGAATTAATGGTGATTGAGGAGTTTCCTTCCCTCGCCCTTTAACAAATAGTGGAATAGGTAAATAAGCAATGATCATACACCGTCTTTAAATATATATCTACATATATATTTTTCACAGCGTTATTAGCGACAATACAGAATTTTACATTAAGGCAGAATAAAATTTCTCATATAAATCGTTAATACATTAATCGTATTAGAAAATGATATTAGAAAACTGGGAGTTTATTGTTAATTGCATTTTTTTTCAATACAAAAGAATTGGAATTGAGGGCCTTTTCTGGTGAATTTTCTCAACACCCACACATTTTTTAGAATATTTCACTTATCTATTGCATTAAACTTACTTTCAGATCCTCGGAAATAATAAATGAAGAAAGAACAGAATGATGTTGGCATGCATTGAAAATGAAGAGCTAATGTTTGTTTGCATTTATGATTTGTGCCTCATGAACGTTC
This sequence comes from Diachasma alloeum, assembly GCF_001412515.2. Classification (NCBI taxonomy): domain Eukaryota; kingdom Metazoa; phylum Arthropoda; class Insecta; order Hymenoptera; family Braconidae; genus Diachasma; species Diachasma alloeum. The sequence continues at coordinate 3,842,230 of NW_021680345.1, forward strand.
AGGCTTGCTTTGATTCTCATTCACTTAATGTTTTCCTCCTTTTTACAATCTTTTTATGCTAACTACTCTTTAATACCATGTTTTCTTCATTGGAGCAAGAGAATCAACCAATATTTACACAATATATTCCCCCGCTCATAATTGATGATCAATTATGCATCTGTCGAATTAAGCAAAAGAAATTGAAATGTATAAATAACAAAAAAGGATCATAATGCATGATTGCAGAGAAAAAAAATCAATGGAAAACGATATTATTCTGATGCACAAAACACTCACATATACTATTCAACTCCTATTTTAGGATGATCAATTGTATCATTTATTATTATTTATTACAGTTTATAAAAACGATCAATATCTATTCCCTAAATCGATGAAATTATATTAGTTTCAACTTTAATTCATCATCTGTCGTTTTATTTAATCAAATAAAGTGTTTTAGCATTTTCATCTCATTTCAATATATTAAAAAAATTTTAACAATGACAAATGTGATGTTCCACTGAACATCGAGTGCTCTGTACCGAATTCATAATTGATGTTATTTTATTACCCCCGAACCGTGACAGAGCTCGATATTCATGTAAAATCACATTAATCCTTTTAACTATTTAATCTTTTACGTTTTAGTCGAATCCTTAGAATTAAATCTTCAGATTAAAAACTTCATACGATACTACCAATATCTCATAGAAATTGTTTTCTTCACTGGTATTATTATTTTCATTTTTTGAACTCATTTGTGATTAATTAAACGCAATGGCATTTCAAAAGGTGCGGTAATTTTCTCGTCGATCTCTTCATGCTGATGCATGACATAATATTAGTATCTCTTCATTTTCTTTAAGAACACTTTACTTCTTTGATAATTGACCAGTGGCCAATGAATGACTCGTATTTTACAGGGCTTAAACTAGGAAACAGAGAACTTCATTTCTCTTCATTAATTAAGAAAAAGACTGATAAACGACGGAGACTCGATAATGATATTGAGTTCACACATGTGGATCTCTCATAGATACTTTTTCTTTCATATAATCTAATACTCATTTATATTAATCGTATTGCCTATTTTCATAGACAATTCTAACAGTTATGCTCACCAGCACTGCGAAAACATTTTTATAGAATTTTTTTCCATATTTTTCTTGTTTGAAAATACAAATAGCCGTAAGAAAGCTCGTATGAAGTATGCATTTTTATCGTATGCTTATTTTTTTTTTCGTTATTAGTTATTATAAGTCTGTTATTTGAATATTTTATTCAATTATAATCTAAATGGTGCTCTCTGCTCGATGGGCGTAGGTTTGGCTCCTTTTCGCGAGCTCAGTGGAGTGGATACTGATGTGTCAGACGCACCTGATGGCTTTCTTGATAATTTCGAGCCCGGTGGTAATGGCGTTGTCGAGCCACTCGACGGTGTTCTTGTTCTGGGGGATTCATAACATGAATTTAGCTTGGTATTGGGGACTCTGAGGGGGGCGAAGCGACAACGTGAAAACACGAGATTCTGATACACACGCAGCGGGGGAGGGAAGAATTATGATGCTACTGTCGACAGGGAGGAGTGATAATTAAGCAGATTTAGTGAGGAGTTTGAGCCAGTTACCTAGCTTGCTTTACAGCTGATGATGTGTTAGTTGCTGAACTGGTATTGACCGAACTGCCCCTAGCGTTAATTATAAGATACAGAAACATGAGTTTTGAGGTGATTATTCTCCCATAGAAGAATGTAAAATTTATTCTCCTTCCGAATTAATGAGATTGTGAATATTTCGTTATATTCACAATTAGTCGTTCTAAGGGAAAATTTCAGGAGACATTTCAATAGTTCAAAATTCTTCGTTTGTTTGATTTCTTGAAAGACAAAATTAAAAAATATCTTTGACAAAATTTATTTTTTCTTCGAGTCAATGTTAAATTGTGGATTATTCAGTGATGAAGTGGTAAACGAGAAAAGTTTATTTTTCAGTCCTTTGTTAAACATTTAATTACTGCAGATAATGAACATAGAATGGAAAATACTTGATACGTATTTTGGTTTCATATCGGAAAATTGGGAATATACTCCATCTTAATTATATCATGATTTTTACTGATAAAAAAATGTTTATGCACCACTTTACTACTGAGTTGAATGAAAAATAGAGAACCAAGGGAATAATACTAGATCTGACTTCACCTTCCTTTTTTAAATCTGATTTTTTAACAAATTATTTTTTTATCGTTCGGCAAAAAGACTTTTAAGAGCCACTCGACTACTGAATAGAACAAATAATAAATAATACAGTGAATAATTCTACATTTGACTACACCTTCCGTTTTTTACTCGATTTTTTTACTAATTATCTTTTTTTATTAAAATCAATCGATTAAAAATGTTTTGAAGTCTTTTTATCTTTCGACAAAAAGACTTTTAAGCGCCCCTGGACTACCAAATTAAATAAATAACAAATAATCAAGTGAATAATGTTTATTCTGACGTCCCGTTCCCTCCACAATTCTACCCCAATGTCAACCATGCGTAATCAAACCCAAAAAAAAATACAAATAAATCACTGAAAACACGAACCAAAGGACAATTACACAAACAAAACAATGCACGGATATCAGGCATTACCCAGTGGAGTCAGTTGATATTGTTGAGTGGTTGCTTTGCGTGGAATAAGTTGAGAAATTACTCGTTGTCGATTGGGGAGATTTAATTTCCGGTCCAACGTACACGGGAATCCGAGAACGACTAAACCATCACCATACCAGAATGATTAATAAACAAACCCAGAGTTAATGATAAAGATAAAATTTCACACAGATGTTAGTAAATTCAAGCATTTTTTGTATTCTTCAATCTTGAGAAGCATCCCAACCCATTGCCAAATTATTGCAGCCCAATTTCGTCCAAAAGGACTGATGAATTATTAATTTTGCTTTACCTATACGGTGTTCCGACACCAGACAGAGTTGGAATGCTCGATGGTCGGTATAGATTTGAACTCACTCTAAAAATAATTGTTACGACTATAAATTAGTATCTGCAATTTAATATGCTGTGGTTTTTAATTAATTAAACTGCACTGATTAAAATTTTAATTGATCATTACTGCAGTACGAAGAGCTTTAATAAATACTGTTCAATAATTGACATGTTAATGATTATAAAAACAATATGAATGTAAATAATGGGTTTATGCAACTAGATGCTGTGCAACTGAAATGCAAATTCCGGGTATTGGATTGAAAATAAAGATGAGTGGAACAATTGTGTCTGGGGGATGTCGACGTACCTTGATGGCACTCCACTGGCAGGACTCATTAGCCCAGTTGGTGTGCGTGAACGTGAGGATGAGCCATTGACTGGAGCACCCAGTTTTCTACCGGAAACACTGTTGTGACGACTTGATGTCGGTGTGTTTCCGGTTGTTCCCACACTTCTTCGGGGAATACGACTCGGTGTGCCAGACTCATCGGTACTGTCCAGGGACTGGGTCGAGCCGTAGCGACTCGGTGGCTTGCTGCCTGTTCTCGATGCCGGCCTACTGCTCGGTCTACTCGCTGGACGAGACGCTGGACGACTGGACGGACGACTGCCTCCTGTAATTAATTTAAAGTGACGTCGTGAGGATTTTTATGAAATTCGGATTGATCTATTCAGAAGGGAATTCCGAGATGTTTTGGAGAATTTCTTTCAACTGGAGACAAAGTATTTTGACATTCTGTTCTACAATTATTCATTGTTGAGTAAAGGGTTTTCGCATTTTTATTTCATTCGATGTATTGAAAAGATTTCAACGAGAACGGATGTTGTTTCACGGAATAGTGAATGGCAGAATTTTTTTGAATTTTTTTACAATTTTTTTATGCTAACTATACTTTAAACACAATGTTTTCTTCATTATATTGCCCTGTTCCTAATTAATGATCAATTATGCATCTGTCGAATTAAGCAAAAAAAAATTGAAATGTATAAATTGCAAAAAAGTGTCATTATGCATCAAACACTCACATATACTATTCAACTCCTACTTTAGGATGATCAATTGTATCATTTATTATCATTTATATCAATCGTATCGCCTATTTTCGTAGACAATTCTAACAGTCCCGCTCACCAGCACTGCGAAAACATTTTGTATAGAATTTTTTTCCATATTTTTCTTGTTGAAAATACAAATAGCCGTAAGAAAGCTCTTATGCAGTATGCTTTCTCATCATATTTATCATTCTAATTAATCTCGATAACAAGTAAAATGATAAAGAAAATTCTCTCCCTTGAAATAACCAATTCTCCAGATAACTCCAACAAAAACGTTCCATTAAATTTATTTCCTAATTAAATAAATACCTGGTGTTACAGCACTTCTGTAAGGCGTGCTTGTCTTCCTCGCTGGCAATCTGAAGGAGCTCTCGTTATCGCTGAGGCTGTCTGGTGTTCCTGCACTCAACGAAGTGCGCGAGGCACGTGTCTGGCCCATGGGAACGCTCCTGGCGCTGCGCTCTCGAACCTAAAGGATCATAAATTCCTCAGTCTCTGTACCTCATGATTCAAAGGCTCGGGGTAATGTGAGGGGTTCAATGAGTCTACGAGCAACATCCAAACACTAAAAGTGAGGTATTACTATCGGTAGTGTGGACAGATGACTTAATTCAATGAATCAAAAATTAGAAACGCTCTAAAAAATTTTAACTGCATTCCTAATTCGATTTCATTGAGGAGAAAACGTGTGTATACATACCCACAGCTTCTACTAACGAATTTACAGGTTTTCTAGTAATTATTAATTGTAATAAGCCAAATTGCACGAGATTTTTCCTCTTCCATTCATTAAAATTTGCAATTTCTCGGCCATTTTGTCTCTTCATTTTGGTTTATTACAATTTAACAGACAAATCTATCTACAAAACATGCAAACTTACCACGATAAGTTGGGAAAGATACAGTAGCTTATGGTGATTCGAAGTATCTCCAATAAACGCCACTATTTTAGCGTCGATTATACTAATTATCGGTAAAGATATTCAATAACTCCAAACGATTCTCTCTAATTCGATCTTATCTCGATTTAATCCAGTGCAAATCGTCAAGTACCATCATGCACTCATTAACATTATTCTTTGAGAATAAAAGGGGGAGAAAATTCCGAGGCGTTAAAAATGCATTCAAATACGAAATCATCAAAACTATAATCGAAACATTTCAAATGAATGAAAGGGAATAAATTCAATGGGATGAGTTGAAGATTTTGAAGATACTTTCTGCATTCGGTGCACATCTAGGGGGGCAATTCCATAACAATACTGCATACAGTAAAATAAATAATAATACTTCATTCAGTTGTGAAGTGGCTCTTGAGGAATATCTAAATGGAGACAATGACATTTTTGTTGAGAGAAAATTCTCCTAAAAATCGCCATCACCTATTTATTTCGAGACATTCCTCAAAGGCAATATTGCAAATAATTCATTGAGAATAATTCACAGTTCGCATGCATCAAACAACATCTAGATTAAAGAAATCCAGGCAAAACTAAAATTTCAACAATTAAACCAAAATCACAATGATAATTAGAACGAATTCACCAAGAAACTCAATCAGAATTTGAAGAGATAATTTTGTTATTTACCCAGTGGTAAGAGGGGGCGTGCATGTGAAGAGGATACGAGCACGGAAGGTCCTCCTTTTGCCTCAAACTCTCAAATATCGGCATCAGCTGGCTCATAAACTCCTCCGCTACACCAAATCATCAATCAAACTGAATTTATTTCTCTTATCTCACCACATCTCTCAATTCTTCATAAAGAATTTTTCATTCAACTGAAAATAAATCATTAAAATGCCTATCCCATCGGTCTAGAGTCCCTAACATTCCCGAGAGGGGCCGAAATCACATCTCCTGAGGTTCTTTTCTCAATCCTTTGTACCTATCCTCGAATAAATCATCCTTACCAATCCAACTAAACCCCAGTACACGATACACAGATTAATATACCATCGAGGTGTAGAGTCTGAGAGAAGGTAAGCGTGTCCATCCAGTGTCTTCTACTTAATTGTAAGAATCATGCTGCATGCCAATTGTCGTAAAAATTCGGGTACGTACCGAAGGTTGAAAGCGTCTGAACGCTTTTTTGGAGTTGCTCGTGAGTGATTGCGTGTGCTTATAATTAATGTGTGGATGCAAGGCGAGTGGGTGAGAGAGGCTCCAGACCCTCGTGGATTCAGTTGAGAAAAAATAAATGTCAATCTTTTTTTTTCGGTAAGCAAAGAATAGTAGACGTGAAGAAAGTTCATGGGAAAAACTGGCGAATTCGATAGAACATTCTATTGGATTTCGAATTAAAATTAGAATTCTGTTAGTGTTCGGCTATTGAAGACTTGCGCAGCTCTATTGCACGTTTTTCTATAGAAAATTGGCAATAAAAATTATTTTATAGAAACAAATTAGCTGAATTCGATCTTTCTATACAACTTTCCTTGACATGAATTTTCCTAGTTTTTCGCACTCTATTCTCCCCATTTTTCGTTAAAAAAATTGAACAGAAAAACTTCATATCTCATTATCTCATTAGAAAAAGTATGGAAAAATCGAATTCTGTGAATTTTTTTTTATAGAATATCTTCTATTAAACATTTTCACTTTCTATTTTTATTTTTCAATAGAAATCCCCCCAAAACTGATAGAAATTTCAATCGAAAATTCTATTGGACAATCTATTGAAAATTCTATTAATTTCCGATCGATTTTATTTTAGAGCTGCTCACTTTTACTACAGCCTTTTTCAAAATAGAAAATGTCCAATAGAAACTGTTTTATAGAAAAAACATCCAGTACGATTTCGTCTTTCTATACAATTTTTTCTGTTAAAACATTTCCTAGAGAAATTCCTCATCATTAATTTTTTGTTTTTTCTTCTTTCATTGAAAAAAATCAAACAAAAAAACTTGGAAAATTTGAGCCGAGGAATTTTTACAGAAAAAAACGGGTAGATAAGATATGAAATTATTCAATAGAATTAGTCAAAAACGAATAGAAAGTTCAATAAAAATCCAATCGAATTTTCTAACGAATTCGCAAGATTTTCTTTGAAATTTTTTTGTCCACTTTTTTATTAAATTCTCAGGCCACGAGTGTCAGGGGCTGAATGATGGTATCAACAAGACACGATTTGATAATCATATCTCGAAGGGTCATGGTACCTATGGCTTTTGATGTTACCTTAGTTATTGGACCAGCTGAAGACAATGGTGTGCGTTGTAGTGTCGATGTTGGACTTGGTTTTGATCTAAACGCTGTCATTGTCTGGCTGACACCATCCGCCAATATGAATTGCTCCCGCAGCTCAATATTCGTTCGTCCTTTGGCTACAGTGTGTTGGCGTGCACGCAGTTCAGTTAATTTAATTTTTAGTTATTGATGGGAGAGGGGTTGGGGAGAGGCCGGGGGAGATTATGTGCAGATGTATGAGACAGAGACAGAGACAGATCAGAGCAGAATGGAGAAAAACGAGTAGTTACAGATGAGATTTCATTAATGAGATTGAGTGAATGAATTTATCATTTGACGAAAATTCAGGAGTCATGCGTGAAATGAAATCATAAAATTCAATAGTTTCAGAGGGTTGAAGCAAGTATGTGTGTATTTGTGTGAGAAAAAAAGAAAAAGAAAATGGTAAATTAGAAATAATGAAGTAAATAAAAATCGTGTAATTATGGAGTATAAAATAATACTTTATACCAGTGTTTTTTCAATATTTTCCTCTTTATCAGTATTTCGCTAAATGAAATTGAAATTAATTGAAGCCCTAATGATTTTAAATCATTACTTCAATACTGGCAGGATTATTTCTCAAAAATCGGACAATTTGTGGGAAAAAAACAACGAAAAAGAAAATGATAAATTGTAAATAATGAGGTAGATAAAAATAGAGTAATCATAAGGTTGAATAACACTTCACGCCAGTGTTTTTTCATTATTTTTCCTCTTTATCAGTATATCGCTAAATGAAATTGAAATTAATTGAAGTCCTAATGATTGTAAATTATTACTTCAATACTGGAATAATTATTTCTCAAAAATCAGACAATTTGTGTCAGAAAAAAAAAAGAAAAAGAAAATGATAAGTTAGAAATAATGAGATAAATAAAAATAGTGTAATCATGAGAATGAATAAAACAATACTTCACACCAGTGTTTTTTAATTATTTCCCTGACTGTCGTCTTACTTTGAAGAAATATCACATTATTTCGTTGAATAAAATATAACTGAATTATAGTCCTCACGATTTCAAATCACCCCTTCAACACCGAAATAATTATTTCTTCAAAATTAAACAACTATCGTTTCATTACGAACGAAATTGAAAAAAATGTCACTCATCACGAGGAGTTAAAAAAATTATCCACGAAAACGCCAACACCATGCTAAAATACTCAATAAACTCATAAAATAAAACCAACTCAGTACACCACCGATATAACCATACCATTTGACGAACCAAAACCAGATCTTTCGTATCTCAAGCTCAACTAAAGAGTCAACTATCCTCGAAAAAACGCTTCACACGTGATATCACGAATAATAAAAACTTAACAACAAAATGAGGAAACAAATCAATAATCCCTTGAACCAGTTAAACAATAATTACAGAATGTCAATTTCCATGCGACACAGATGAATGGTATTAATTCATGGTCTATACTTCATAATTACCCTACAAATTGAAATTAAATACTAGAAATTATCGAACAAAAATGCTAAACATCTACTTGAAAATAAAACTCGTTCAATTGTCTACGTTCAACTATTTTTCTACCGTAATAATAATAAAGTATAGACAATGAATTGACATGATCGTGCAATGAGGCCTCACCGAGCGGACACCAACCCTCGTGTTGTTCCGGCTTGTTAGGGTCCGGTATTGGCATTAGAAAGACTTGAGGAATGATGGATAATGTTAATTCACTATTAATTTCTTCAAATGATTTCGGTATGACTCATGCATCATTGAGACATTGCTCCCAGTTTCCAATTACATGAATAATTAATTGAAATTCATTCAGATTAGGTAAATAATCCTGTCGCCCCATTTTGGTAAACAGACGTGATGAAAATAAATCACTAATGAGCAATCAACTAAGCAAAGCCAAGAATACACACACCCCTTAACAGTTTCACACGTTAGATCATCGAATAGTGGCGATTCATTCGTTTCTTAGAGTTTAATTAATCATTAATGTTTTTAACTGTTTCTTGTTACCTCAGGAGTTGAGATCGCGTGGGATTATTATTATTAATATTATTGATTATTCATTGTGAGAGCCCCGTGCATTTATTCACTTGCTAAATCGTTAGACACTCATTATTGATGCCTTCTGTACAGTTATTCATTCGTTAAATTATTATTAATTTATTTTGCTGGGCTATCGATGGGTTAGAACATACAGTGAAATTAATTTCATGAACAGTGATTAATCCACGTAACTCTGAATTGATAATTAATTGGTTCGAAGTTTCATGAGTCGCGTAAAATTGACGGGATTTTTTTTTAGTGAGAATTGCTGAACAATTTCTAGAGAATTTGGAATATTCATGATGGTCTTTTTACGACGCGAATGCTTTCATCTTAATTTTAGAATTGGCTTTTGGGAATGTAGAGGACTTACCGCGACAGGGGTCGTTCTTCACTAGGAACTCATCCAAGGCCACCCAGCCACCTCCCACTCGGACCATTACGGTTGAGCGGAGGATACGAACGAGACGCAGCTTTTGACTGTCTCCAAACTGAAATGATAATTAAGGGGGTACATTTCGGTGCATCATTTTTTTAAATATAATTTTTTAAGCAATTTTTTTTTACTCATCATTGAGATTATTACAGATTTAACAGAAATTTTATAAATTATTTCATATTTTGGAATTGTTAATGATCTAGAAGTGAGCGGATTTTAGAAGGAAATGGCAGAATTTTATTTGTAGACAATTTCGTTAAATTAAAAAAAAAATTGAAGGAATATGAAATTGTTTTGATGTTTCTAGCACAGAATGCCGAGAATTTTTGTAGAAAAGTGTTGACTTGCTTGTGAAATAAAATATTTTCTTCTAAAATCACTCATTACCGAGATTACAAATGTTTTCCTCTGGCATTATCGTAAAATGTCAGGAGATACTTTTTGTTCTCAATTCTCCCAACTGAAAAAAAGGTTTGTATTGTCTCTCACATTGAATAAAATGACAAAATATGATGATTGAGTGGAAAATATTAAAAAATCAAGAAGTCAAGTGCATTATACCTAATCCATTGTTAATTATTCATAAAAAATCTCAATTATTAAAAAATAAAAATCGATAAATCCTAAATTCTACTCATCAATTAAACTCACTCTATATTTCCCTTCACCAACTTGGAAGACCCTGAACTTCTGTCTGCAAGTACACAGCATGACAAGCCTCTTGACCTCATCATGGATCTTATCAGTGTCATTGTAAGTCTTCCTCTCCTCCCAATCGGGCCTCAATGCAGCGATGAATTCCTTCCAGTCAATGAGACCCTCACCATGTCTATCGAACAGATCGGCGACAGCATTCATCTCCAACCTCGACGTATCGAATTTCGTGTTCATGATGCCATTGATGAAATCGTCCCTGGGAATGAGGCCGTCATTGTTCTTGTCCATCTTCCTGAAGAGATCCGTCAGTCTCGATTTCTTGTGGTTCATGAACTTGAGGAATCTCTTGCGCCACTCCTCCCAGCTGAAGTTCTTGACTCTATCGAGTTCGTCTATGTAATTGAGTTTGTCCTGGAGACGACGCTGTCTCTCCCAGGCCATCATCCAGACGTTTCTCCAGCGGTCCCACAGGAGCTTCACGCGGGGATTGCGGAACTCTGGCTCAGCCCCTTTGCTACTTAAATTCATTAATTAGGATTTATTTGTGTGGATTGGTAATTATCAATAATTATTCATAATTATTTTATATGGTTTGATAAATCAAGTTTTACGAATTAATAAAAAGGAAATTTAAATTAATGAATTTGGTTTTTCGTTTATATGTTGAATGTCAAAATATTGATTGAAAACCAAATTATTAGAAGCGGAATTTATATGAAACAATTTCATTTTTGATGAACAATTTCGGATTCAAGGGGAATGTCTTGAAAAAAAGAAGAAATAAATTTTTAAGACAATTTAATCGACTTCGTAATTATTTTTCTCACAACTCCTGACCTTTCTTAAATCAAAGAAATTTTTCTTTTACTTTCACCGTTGAAAATTTTTGGCAAAAATTTCCGGGGGAATTCTTTGAAATTCTTATCAGATTAGTTGGACTAAAATCTGAAGGAGTTTCGAGATTAAAAATGAAAAATTCCATGGACAAATCGATGGAAACTGTAGAATTCCTCATAATTATGCCACGAAAATGAATAACAATCTGGGAAATTCAGGTAAATATATTCTTAAATTTCCAATGGATTAAAAATTCAGCGTAATTTAGTAATGAATACTCAATGTTCATTCCAAATTTCAAAGAGTTGGAAAATTCTCGTCCTCCTGCAGCTGAAAACTATCTATTTTCATCAAACATTCAATGAAACCTGCACTTTCCGAATTTCCCCCCCCTTAAATCAAATTTAATGTCATTCTCTGAAAACGACTACTCATCTCTCCATGAAATTTCAATTTCCTTCTAGCCGTACTCAATAAACTTTTTGTTATCTCCTCTTGATCCACAAACATTCATCATAAACGACATTGTTATTCATCTTTTGCTCATCAACTGGAGATTGTCTTTCCAAGCAACAGAGATTCACCCACGCTGAACCCAAAAACACACCGTCCTCAACCATAATGTTACTCAAGTACATCTCACACACATTTTACAATTGATTAAGAACTATGATCTTCGATAGGATAGTTAGTGGATAAATTGAAATAGCAATGACGAACCTTCCTTTGGGTGGGAAGCGCGGCCCAATGTGTGGCAGATTAGGATCTGGTGTTCTCTCACGACCTGGACTGGCTCGGCTAAACAGGAACATGCGTCAAATCACTCATAACACTCTACTCCAACTATTTAAATCGGTATCGAGCAATGTAATGCTTTCGTCTTTTAACATTTTCACTTCTTCACGTATATTTGACTGTAATATTTGTATTTCTGTATCGTGTACCGATGCATTGTCTTCAATATCATCATTTAATTATTAAATAATAGGAGAGCTTATTGACTTTAAATAAATTAAAAAAAAAAATCCTTAAATCCTGGAGATTTAAAAAATCATAAACGATTCAAAAAAATATAAATAAATGTGTGATGTATTAGGAAGCATGCTGTCCATTAAAACAATACAAAATGCAAGACAAAACACAGTGTAATGAATTGTTCTGGTGCAGAGTCTATGTACAACAGAATGTTGGAGTGAACACAAACAATGGAAATGATAAATGAGCAAGCATACCTTCCACGTCTAGATTGCAAGAGGTCTCGGCTGCCCTTGAAGCTGGAGAAATAAAAGGAAACGAAACGAAAATGAATGGAGGGTGTGAAAACCTCATAAAATCGCAAATAAACAAAAAACAACGATAGTAATTACACTGTTAAAAAAATTGTGGATTAAATTTTTGGTACATTTCTTGGAAATTTTTATCGAATTTAGTCACTGAAAATTCGAAATTTGATGAGAAACTCAATGGAAACTAAATTTCAGTTCAATTATCATTATTATTATTCAAGTGAACGCATTCTTGAATTTTTTTATTGAAATGGCAAGCAATTTTGGTATTGAAAATTCACAACTTGATGGAAAACTCAATGAATACTGTAAATTTCAGTTCAATTATAATAAAATTATTATTCCATAAAAATTATTGGAAATCAGGAAAATTCAGCGAAATGAATTCTTAAATTTCGGAGAAAAAAATTTGAAGGAATTTTGGTATTTAAATTTATAATGTGATGAAAAGCTCAATGAAGACTGTAAATTTCCGTTCTGAAAATCATTACTAAACTGTCTATGAAATTCCAACTCCTTCCTAACAGTGCAATTAATCATTTCTAATAATCGAACTTCTCTAAATGAATTCTGATCATAGAAAACATAAAATTGAAACATGAAAACAAAAAAAATGAGACAAACCTCTGCTTGCGGAGTGGCTGATCGTCATCGGTGTCTTGGTACAGACCGTCCTTACTACTTCATTGTTAACAAACAATCGCAACATGCAAACAGACAAATGATTTACAAAAAGTGCGATACGAGCAAAAACGAAAAAAGTGAAGCAGAAAAAAACGTGGGATGCACACAAATGAAAAAGGTTCTTTACCACCAGAACATCTGATGAAACCAAAACAAAAAACAAATACATAGAGATGAATTGTGCATTTGACCAACAGATGACGAAAAAACTGCTCTTCAAAAATTATTATTTCAAAATTAAATAAATGACCAATACGTACACAGATCCAGACAGTTTCGACTTGGACATCTTCCTGGGATCTTTGACAGATTTGATCTGCCGGGCCTTGCAGACACTGTCGACCTCATTCTGCCTGCGACTAGTATTCTCCATGAATTCCCTGTGATCAGCAATGAGAACCTCCAAACTGGGACGATCATCAGGGAGTTCCTCAGACTCCAGAGTGATCAACGTGTGAGTGAGTCCCTCAAGCCAAGCCAATAGCTCCTCCAGAAGATTATCAAGATCCTGGAGTCCTTGCATATGGCTCTCGAGCCTCTGGTTCCTCTGATGTGCCCAAGTGGCAACCTCATCCCACCTGGACTGAATAATAGTGATCCAGTGTTTGATAACAGCAGCTCCATCAGGATGAGACTTCCCCAGAATGGTGTGAGCAAGCTCCAGAGTGCGATCCTTCTCCACCTCCTTCTGCTGCAATTCCCTGAGGAACTTCTCGTGCTCCATTAGTTGATTTCTGCTCTCCTGCTCGTCCTCAGGCAGTTGTCCAGCAAATCTGAGCTTCATCTCGGCATCACTGAGCCACTCCAGCAGAACATGAACAGCTTTGTGAAGTCTCTCAGCATCCCTGAGTGCCTCCTCCAGTCTCGACGATTTATTAACAGACAATCTGTTAACAGTATTCCAGAGTGAATTAACCTCACTCAACTGCGACCTGATTGTCGAGGCATCCTCAATAGTAGCTTTCGACTCCAACTCCCTTCCAGTCCTGATGACAGACTCCATCTGGCTGGCCCGCGACTCCAAATCCCTCTCGAATGATCTGTGCTGCTCATACAGATTGGTAACAGTATCGAGATCCCCATGAAGCGGTCCAGGATTGGCCAGCATTTTCTCGGTCTTCTGGAGCCAGTCCAAAAGTGCCTGAATGGCGTCCTTGAACTGTCCAGAGAACAGCAGAGCCTCCTCCAGCTTCCTCTGCCTGTCGACACTCTTACCACAGACAGTTGTCCACTTGCTCTTCAACTCAGACAATAATTCCTTCAACGCTGGCTCATCAGACTTGGGTGCCTTGTCCTTGAGAGTCTTCCCAGACTTCATGGTGTTGTCGTATGTTCCCTGCTTGGCACTGAGGGCCTTCTGCACCTCACGATGTTTATTCAACCTGAATTTAATCTTCTCTGGGTCGTTACCACCAACTCCCTCAGACGCCATGTCGTCCAGAGTTCTCTCAGTCTCGTCGAGCCAGTTCATCAAGTGAGACCAGGCATCGTGGAACTCCCTGGCCTCCTTGTACCCATGGTCCAGAGCTCTCGTTCTCTCAGCTGATTTTGAGACCACTCTCTCCCACCTGTGTTGGACGGAAACCAGGAGATTCTTTATGAGAATGACGTCCTGCTTCTGGGAGAAGTACTTCAACTGCGTTCCCTTCTTGTCAAGATTGAGCATCGTCTCCCTGTGAACACCCACGTCCTTCTGGAAGAGCTTGTGCTCCTCTATCTGGCCCAGGATGTTCTCCATCACTCTGGACACAGGCTTGAGATTCGTCAGGACCTTCTCAGCGTTCGTTAACCAATCGACGAATGCCTGGAGAGCGTCGTGGAACTCTGTGGCCTCCCTCAGGGCTATTTCGAGTTTAATCTTCTTGTCGCTTGCTCTAGCAGTCACGCTGTCCCACCGCTGCTTCAGCGTCCTCAGGTTGTGGTTGAGGGAACTAGCACTCGAGGCATTGGCTCGCTTCAGGTACTCCTGGCCCTGCTGAAGCACAGTCTCCACTTTCGGTCTGTTCATCTCGAGCTCGTTGTACACCTCCATGAATCTCTCGAGCTGTTCTGAGGCTGTCTCGGGGAGGCCTCCCACTGGTCTTGATGCCACGATCATGTTGTCGACCTCTCCCAGCCAGGAGAGGAGGTCTTGGATCTCTGCTGTGAAGGTCTGGGCCTCGCGCAGGGCGTCCTCGAGCTCTCGTTGACGATCTGCAGCTCTCTGGAGGAGATCTCTCCATCTTCTGTTCAGAGTTCCTAGTTTTTCGGCTGTTGTTGATGCCTCGGCTGTTCCTTTCCCATCCTCGATCAGCTGTCTTCCAGCGTCGTTCAGCGTGTCCACGCTCGTCTGGTGAGCCTGGATGTCGTTGACTAGGACCTGCGATTCAAATATTCATTATTTCGTGATTAGACGGAATCCTCGGACGATTTTTTTTTTTTATTTGAAATATTTTTGAAGGGATATTTTATTGGGAATGTTATTATTACGTGTTTTCATATCTATTTCTATAGAACTATTGCCTTTCCTTTGAAATTATTTTATTTGTTGCGGAAAAAAATATTTTTGTTTAATTTTATCAACAATTTACTCTCTAAAGTTAATCAATATTATAATATCACATGAAAATTCAGGGTTTATTGGATTAATCAATGTTTCTGATGTTCTGCAATTTTTCGGATGAATGTGTAGGACGAAGGGGAAGGAAATGGATATTTTTGAATTTTTTAATAATTTTTTTTTATGGAAAAAATCCCATTTCATGAACAATTCAATAAGTGAATGATAAATCTAAAAAATTTGGAAGTCCATTTTGCCCGACTCGCCCTGTTGGAGTGGAATTTCAAAAAAATCTGCCATTGGAAATTCACATTTTAATGAAAAACTCAATGGAAACTGTGAATTTCAGTCCAATTATCATCATTATTACTATTATTCCATGAAAATTAGTAAGAATTTGGAAAATTCTGGTCAATATGGTGGTACTGAATGTTCATATTATTCAGTGAATTTTGAGTTTAATTTAATATTTCACAATTGTTTTTTTTCCTAAAGGAACAATTGATGACTGATTTAATATTGATTAACATTGATGAGTGAACAATGAGCGATTAATATTTCTTAAAAAGTCAAGTGTTAATTTTGCACCATCCTATGCATATCTAATATTTCTTTCGTTGTGATAAAAATAAAATATTCTACAAACCTTTAATTTGGCAAGCTCCACCTCGATCACCTGAGGATCGCCAGCAACAGGCTTGAGGTCGTCAAGCGTACGATCTGTCCTGTCTATCCACACGAGGAGTTCGTCCAGGGCGTGCTGGAACTGCCCCAAGCGCAGGAGGGCGTTCTCCAGGAGGCGCTGGCGCTCGACAACTCCACGAAGGAGTCCATCCCATCGACGATTGACTGCTCCCAAGGGCTCTTTTATCGCCGCTGCCTGCTCAGAAGTCGTTCTCTCCGTCAACTCAGCTGCTTGTCTGGAGAGAAAAATCATCGTTAGGGACTTGTCAGGCGGGGAATGCAGGATTAGGTGAGTTATCACACCTACAGCCTCAAATATCAGTGCTACATTCAACGAATTGTAATCAACGTTTATGCCAGATTTAAGCGCGAAGACTCTTTGCGGTTAAAGAAAAGAATGAATAATAAATAAAAGTAGATAAATTGCGGCTGCGGGAGAGTGGGGACGGGTGCTTTCGACTTTTTAAAGTGTTCACAACTCAGGAATGAAGCGCAATCATTCGAGGAATTATTGATATTTGAAATAGTCGACAGTATTCATCTCATCCAACTCTCGGCTGATAGAATGGATTTATCCCGTCCTGATTGGGAAAATACTGAGACCTTGCTCTCCATCAAAGCTACATACGCCTTTCGCACATTTAATTCAGGCGGGAAGGGATTATTCAACAAGTCAATTCTTCACGTTTTTATGACAATGGAATTATTTCTCAAATGAATGATTTCAGAGAAAAATTTTGTGATTACGATTTCGAAAAAATGATTTACATTTTGAAATTATTTTATGACCCTTTCTTCTTAGTAGATTTACTATTTTTTTTGTTATGATGAGAATTTTTGGCAGTTTTTATCAGATTTTAGTTGTACTGAAATTTCAAGGAATTTTGTGATTGGAGATTTCAAATTTTTTTTTCAATTAAAGAAAACTTTAATTTCAGTTCAATTATTGCACGAAAATTGATTGAAATCAGGAAAATTCCGATAAATATATTCTTGAATTCTCAATTGATTGAAAATTTAGTGTAATTTTATACTGAATATTTACGTTTTCATTGTAAATTCAAGTAGATTGGACAATTCTCATCTTCTTGCGATTAAAAAAATTAAAATTTCACTGAATTTCCAGTAAAACCGAAATTTCATAATTTTTCCCACTAAATCAAGTTCAATGTCACTATCCTAAACCTTGACAAGTCAATTTTTCATAAAATTTCAATTTTTTCCAACAGTCTGTTCCTTCATCGTTCAAAAAGCCAAATAAAATTCGATCCTTCAAGGTTTGCATACTAAAATCACTACAAAATTCAATTACTTTAAATTGATCAAAAACTTTGAAAATCTTCCATCTCCGAGATAAATCCAGAACAAAAACACGGAAAATCCACATTGACTCGTCGCCACGTACCCCTCCAACAAATGAACTCATGTACCGCCAATATTTCCATGCGCGTTTCATTACTCCTAACATCCAATGCAATACCGTGTTAAATTACATCCTCATTTTCCACCTCCTAATCCACCTCTCTCGTCCAAAACATTTAAAATTGTACACTTTGATAAGCCATGCTCTAACTACAGCGACAACACTGAGAAGTTGACTTGCCTCGTCAGACTCCTACGATTTTCCGGTATCCGAAAAATAAACATATCATTAATAACGTATCCTTCAGAGAAACTAGAGCCCCTAACAATCATCACCGAATTTACCGATCCCTCACCTGTTCAAAGCCTCCACCTTCACCATGTGTGGATCGACCTCAGCCTTGAAGTTCGCCAGTTGCCTAATCTGCTTCTTGACTTCATCGATGTCGCTGCCAAGAGGGCCCATATCAGCAAACTTGTCCTCAGCCTCCTGGAGGAACTCGAGAAGATTCTGCAGCGTCTCGTGGAACTCCATGGCCTTCTCCATGGCATCGATGAGGTTCTCCTCACGTCTGGCATACAGTGCAGTGACATTATCCCATGCCTGATCCAAATCCTCAATATGCTTCCTGACTTCGGGCTTGTCAGGCTCCCCACAGAGGCCCATGAGCTCGTGCCCAGACTGCCTGACTTGCTCGACATCAGGTTTAGTCTGATCAATCTCCTGCCTGATCTCCTGCAGAGCCACCTGCTGCTGTTGAATGGCAGCTGGCTGTGCAGCAGGTGGTGCCTGTCCAGCAAGAGCATCCTGAAGCTCTCGAAGTGTCGACATGACACCAGTCAACTCAGACCAGAATTTCTCAGCAACAGCCAGAGTGTCATCGAGTGTCTGGCCACGATCAGTGGTGGCCCTCTGCACCTCAGCCCACAATTTATTCAACTTCTCCAACTTCCTCTTGATGTCCTTGACGGCTGGATCAGCACGATTGCCAGCTTTACTGATGACATCGTCAGCAGCTTTCTTCACAGCCGCATAAGCCTCATTCCTCTGGGCCAAATCATCAGCAAGAGCCGCATTCTCCTCCATCTGATCCCTGAGACGTGGGGGATGAGCACTGATGGGCTCAGCCCCATTCACCTGATCAGCTGTTGAGCCCAGTGCACGCAGCATTCCCTCGAGTTTATCAGAGAACTGCGAGGACTCCTGGAGTGCCTGCTCGAGGGTCTGTTGACGAGCCCTCAGCTCGGCCCTCAGTGCTGCATAACGAGCATTGTCAGCATCGAGAATGTCCTGCACCTTTGCACCCTCTTCGTCGTTGCAGAGTCTGATGAGTGCCTCTCCAGTCTTGTTTAATTTCTCTATCAACGGTTTATGCTCGTTGATACTCTGCATGAGGAGCTCGTTCTTGTCCTGCTGAGCTGCAATCAGGTCTGGTCTCAGGGCAGGCATTGGGAGCATCGACACTTGATGCTCCACTTCCTCCAGCCAGCTGACTAAACCAGCATGAGTGTCCCTCAGATGTTCAGCCAGTGGCAGGGCCTGCTCCAAGGCACCAAG
The DNA here is from genome assembly GCF_001412515.2 of Diachasma alloeum. Lineage (NCBI taxonomy): Eukaryota > Metazoa > Arthropoda > Insecta > Hymenoptera > Braconidae > Diachasma > Diachasma alloeum. The sequence goes on from NW_021680345.1 coordinate 3,861,566, forward strand.
ACGATCAGTTGACAATCCAGAGACAGTCTCCATGGTCTCACGAAGGTCCTCCATCTTCTCACGAATGGTGGACGTGTCCTCGTGATGAGTATTCTCACGAATCACCTTTTTAGCCGTTGAAATGACATCACGAACTCGTCCCTTCTGACTCGAGATGTCGTCGTTCAGGGCTTTGTGCTCCTTCAGCTGGACCCTGATGATCTCTGGTTCACTGCTGGGGGGCTCTGCCTCACGAAGTTGAGTGTCCACTTCCCTGAACCACTCGAGGAGTTCGTCAATGTCACCGATCACCTCCAGAGATCGTTGTTTACTGAGTTGAATTCTCTCAGCCTTCCTCTGGATCTGCTCGGCAATGGCATCGAACCTCCTGTTGTCTCGTGTCACCAGACCTTCGATGGTAGCAGCACCCTCTCCAGGCGATATCTGGCACAACTGGGGTCCAACAGTGTTGATTTTATCGAGAACTGGCCTGTACTCGGAGATCTCCATCTCGAGACGAATGATCTCCTCCTCTCGAGGCTCTGCTGACTGCAGGGCACCCTCTGCCCCCTGCATCCAATCCATCAGCCTGTTGTGATTGTCGTGGAATTGCTGGACGAGGGGGAGAGCCTCCTGGGCGTGCTTGAGTAGGTCTGAGCCTCGAGTCACCAAGTCGTTGAACCTCCTCTGAAGGGAGTCGAGTTTATCCTTCAGCTGGAGTGCCTCATCACTGGAGATATGCTTCATGAGTTCGAGGCCTGAGTCCGTGGTGCTGTCGACTTCAGTCTGACGTGAGGAGACCTCCTCAGTCAGGTCAGCCAGGTCCTCCATCTGTTGCAGTAGCTTCTCAGTGTGAACAGCAAGAACTCTGTATTTAGACAATCGTTTCTCCATGCTCTCCATCCAAGCCTGGAGGTCCTGGTACGTCAGAACCAGGTGACGAAGACCCTGTCTCGATCTCTGAAGGAGATTTCCGAGGGCCTCTGACCTCTCAACGAGACTGGCGTACCTGTCAGTGGCGTCCTGAAGCTTGTCAGCAAGGAGGGAAGCCTCGTCCTCACCCACCAGACTCATCAGTTGGCTCGCCACCTCCGTCAGCTCACTGAAGTACGGCTTCTTCGAGAGGATGTCATCGTGGAGGCGGTCGTGCTCAGCAACTCGCTGCTGAATCTTCTCCTCGTCAGTTGGCACCAGCTCCATGTCCTTCACCCTCTTCTCAGTTTTGTCCAGCCAGATTGCAAGGGGCATGAGCTTCTCCTGGAACTCCTTGGCCACTGCCATCGCCTGCTCCAGGGCCTCCATCCTCTCAGCTGCACCCTCTGTCAGAGCATCGAACCTTCCAACCAAGTCCGTCAGTTGCTTCTCAATGGCTTTACGCTCCTTGGGATCTGTCCCTGCTGCCACCTCCTGTCCCATGTTGTAGAGAGACGACATTGAATTCTGACGATCCATCAGCATCTTCTTCAGGAACTTCTGCTCCTGCAACTGGGCCTTCACCACTTTGTAGTCGGATGATGGAGGCTTCTGGTTGGCCACCATCTCCTCGGTGTCGGCCAGCCACTTTTCGAGGCCATCGAGGGCCTCCTGGAATTTTCCAGACTGCAGAAGACCAACGTCAAGACGGCGATCACGCTCGTTCAGCCTCTCCTTCAGGTCGTTCCACTTCTCGTTCATCTTGTCGAGATCCTTCTCTATTCCACTGGTGTTCACGTCCCTTCCAGCACTCTGCACCAGATTCTGACCCGAGTGATTGCATTCGTCAACAGCACGAGCTATTGGCTCGATCTTGGTGGCTTTCAGGGTTCTGAAGTCCTCTTGCTGAGCTTTGATGGAGTCAATGTCAGTGCCAATGGGCTTAAACCTTCGAATTTGATCGCTGGCCTCGTTGATGTCGTCCATTACGTCACCGTGGAGGTGGTAGAACTCCTGAAGTTTGTTCAGTGTTGCTGCTAGCTCCTCGTCCCTATTGCGAGAGCGTTCGTCAAGCCTTCCAAGCTGTCTCTTGAGACTGTCCACTTGGTCCCTGGTGGCCACAGCATCGGCTGCAAATCCACTGTCCACGAGGTTCTCACTGGTATTCACCAGCACTGCAATCTCGTCTGAGGCTCGATTTATCTTGTGAATGAGCTTTCCCACTTCTTCTATCTGCGATCTAACTGTTTTTATGTCACGGCCAGGCGCCTTCATCGTGTCCAATTCATTTTCTAAGGCTGAGAGGTCGTATGTCAGCCCCTTGATCTGATCGTTGAACTGGGCAACTGCTGTTGCTGCACTCTGGAGATCGTTGCAACGGTCGTCGAGCTTCCCTTGGAGATCGTTGATTCGATCAGCTAGGTTCTCCACTTCGTCCTGGAGGTGAGTTGCGTCTACACCCTGCTCGCGAGCACGATTCGCCAGGTCGTGGGCCTGCTGCTTCACCGCCTGCAGGGGCTTCTTCAGTGCTGTTGTCTCTTCTCTTAGGTTCTGAAAGGTGGGGACAGAGGGAGTTAGATTTTTGGAATGACTTATGTTGCAATGTAAAATCTTTTTAATTTACGTATGAAATTCAATTATCAATTATCTTTCACCACATCAATTTTATTACTGAAAAATTATATTCAATTTTATTCCTTGAAAATTCTCAAAATGGGAACGAAAGTTCAACGGGATACGACTCAGAACATATGATGTTTTCGTTTTAACGAAGAGTATTCAACTCGACTGAAAATTTATTAATAAAGTTGGTATTTGTATCCTAGAAATTATTGTCAGACAATAAATTAGTGTTTTTCTAATTAAGAAGTTATTGAAATGTTTAAATATTCCAGGCGAAGAATACGACCAGAACGTTTATGTGAATAAAAATTAGTGCCTCAAGTTTTCTAATTAATAAAACTTTGTTTTTAAAATGTTTATTTTATTAATTCCATTATTATCCTCGATATTAATTTCATTTAATCCCATAATTGTCATGAAATGAAAAGAAATATAAGTTTCACCACTCAATCAGTGCACTATACCTTTATTCTGTCAAGAAGTTTCGGATCTTTGGAGGCCCCTCCAAGAGCATCATGAGAAGCCAATTTGTCTTCACAACGCTGCACACCATGCTGCAGATCACGCAGATTCTCATTGAAATCAGCCAAGTGACGAGCTGTGTCCTCGAGTGACTGAGTGCGTTCCAAAAGGTCTGAAACAAAGCAAAAAAAAAAATCAAAACAACTCCACCCAAGAAATCAAATTCATTTTAAAAAACGCAAATTCATTCTAAAAATCAACCCACCATTATTCAACTTGTCCCACCTCGTCCTCATAGCACTCAACTCATTCTTAACAACATCCTTATCAATGTCACAAGCACTGAGGAATGTCTCCCCAAGCATCTTGTTATTCTCAAACTCCCCAGAGCGCTTCCAGACCTCGTTTCTAAACGACGAAAGCTCCTTCAGCTGCCGCTCGATATCCTTACGCTTGAAGGAGGCAGGCTTCAAGCTATCGAGCTTGTCCTCAGCCTGCCTCAGCCAGGGAAGGAATGAGTCCTGGGCCCTGTAGTACTTCTTGCAGTGTTCAGCACAAGTCTGCAGTTTAGTGTGTCTGTCCAGGGTGTCCTTCTTCAGTCGATCCCACTGGCTCTGCATCTTATCAAGGTCCCTCTGCAGAGCCCTGTTCTCGGTCTTGGGGGCCCTCATCAGGATGTCCCTGCCCTTGTTCAGCAGCATGATCACCTCATGCTCCTTCCCCATGACATTCCTGTAGATCGGTTCATGGTGATCGAGCTGCTGCTGGAGAATCTCCCTGTCAGCAGACACCAGAAGCTTCTCAGACATGTTGCCAAGTTCATCGGCAAGCCAGCCAAGAGTCTTGCTGCAGGATGCCTCGAATTGTCTCCCATCACGGAGACTTCCCTCGAGCTCGGCCTTCCTGTGGTCCAACTTCTTCTGCAAATTGGTGTAGAGCTTTCCAACGGCTGTCAGTTTACCCTGAATCTCGGACTTCGATGCGGGATCACTCAACACTTCGCACAATTGTGCACCAGCAGCTTCAGCGTCGGCGAGCAGTGGCCTCTGGCCCTCCAGCTGACGCTCGAGGTTCTCAATCTTCCTCAGTTGCTCTTCAGGGTCCTTGTCCAATGGCAAATCGTCGAGGTTGTCGGAAATCGCTTGCAGGGCGTCACGAAGACGATTCAGACTGGCGTCGAACTCTCTGCTAGTGTCAACAGCATCTCCGAGACTCTGGGCACGATCATCCAGACGTCCAACCTGATCATGCCAGCGTTGGAGGATGTTGCTGAGTTTCGTACGAATCTTGTGGCCATCAACAGAGTCACTGGGCAGTCGTCCACACACACTCTCCCCGACCTGCACCAGATGATCCAATTGGGGCTGTTGAGTTCTGAACTCTTCACGAAGAACCTGGACCTGCTGCACTTGACTAGCGACCATCCTTGGGTCTGACGAGATCGGCCCCAGGGCTCCCAGCATTCTCTCCTTAGCTCCCAACCAGGAGTTGAGGCTCTCGTAGCCATCATGGAACTCCTTGATGTCCTCCAAGAACCTGACTCTGTCCTTGCAACGATCTGAGATCGACTTCCAACGACTCGCCACGTCCTCCAGCTCGTCGTTCAGCCTGTCTGCACCCTCTGCGTTCTTCTTACGACGAACAATGTCTCGTACTTGGGTCTTTGTGCTGTCGAGGAGGGATTGCTTCTCATACATCTCTTCGACTATCATTTTTATCTGTTTGACTGTTTTGTCTGCTTCTTCTTTTGTGGAGGGAATGGCTTCCTTCGGAAGTTGACGTTCAATCTGAAAAGGGAACGAATTTAGGAAATACAAATAAATTTAACAAATAAAAAACAATGAAATGGAAGAATAAATGACTTCGAAATGAAACGTAAGACTATCTTCATCACGTATTATTGTTATGAAAACTATTCGTATGAGTTCCCTTTTCTCTTCTCAAATGGAATTAAATTAAAAGGAAGAATGAATGCAAAGGGAAGATTTCTGAAGCAATTTGCCTCTTACCTTATCCAAAAATTGGAACAAAGTCTTCAAGTTATCCAACAACTTTCTGATCTCATCCTTGATATTATCCAACTCTGACTGACGATCAGATAGCCTGACTCCCAGCAGCCCATACCGATTATTAATCTCAGACAGCTGCTGCTGAACCACCGACAACTCCTCCAGATGGAAGCCATCCTGGCTTGATCGTCTGCTGCTGAATCCACTGCTACCACCTGGAGATACCGGACTTTGAACCGCGTACGACTTAGTGGGGGAAGGTGAACGACCGTCTTGTGAGGTTCGGCGGACTACAAAAAAAATTGACAAAAAAAATGATGTGCTGAAAGTGATAAAGCAGTGTCCAGTCTGTCATGGGGCGATTGATGAAATGATAGTGTTTCATGGGGATTTTTGGCATCATCTCTAATTATTACGATTTTGTAATGTTATTAGTCATTTCGTCGCTAAAAATCATGACATGAACAGTTCATCACATGAACTCGTATTTCTTGCAATCTCCAAGAGATTATTATTGAAATGTTGTGTGCATTGTTGTTTTTTTTTTTCACAGTAATGAGTATTGATTGAAGAATTGTTATTCATTGGCTTTTGCTGGATCCAATTATAAAATTTCTGCCACTGATAAGGGATGACGTAAAAATAATAAATTGTAATCGTGATGAAATGTTTGTGTAATGAATTGAAGCTATGATTAAATAAACTGTGACGAATTGCCCAGTAATTAATTGGGATGATGAATTGTGCCATAAAAAGGAGAGATGGAATTATTTTGGCATCACTTCTATTTATTACGGTTTTCTAATCTTATTAGTCATTTTGTCACTAAAAATCATGACATGAACAATTCATCAGAACATTATTCATCACATGAACTTGTATTTCTTGAAATTTCAAAGAGATTATTATTGAAATTTTTGTAAATTTTTTGCATTGTTTTTTTTTACAGCAATTAGTATTAGTCGGAGGATTTTCATTCATTGGTTTTTCGTGGATTTAATTATGAAATTTCTTCTACTGATAAGAGATGACGTAAAACCAATAAACTGTAATCGTGATGAACTGTTTGTCCGATTTGCTATTGTCATGAAATATACCGTGACGAATTATCCGCTAACTAATTGGGATCACGAAGAGTGCCACACCAACTAGCCTTGAAATCTCATATTTTATACATACGTGGGCTGTTGATGCTGGTCCTCTTGGTGGGACTGGCGCTGCCACGACGTCTGGGTGGGCTCTCCCCGCGTTCCTTCAGCAGACTATCATACACAATCCCCAGATCATTGACCTTATCAATGGTGTTCCCATAGTCTCGATACTCCTTCTGAATAGGCTTGAGCTCATCAGTCTGAACCTTCAGTCTCTCCAGGTCAACAGCCACCGGCTGTAGCCTCGTCACTCTGTTCTCAGTCCTAGTCAGCCAGTCGAGGACCTGATCACGCAGTTTCTCGTAAGCCCCCAGCTGTTCAGCCCTGGACTTGCTGAGACGTTGCTTCTCATCAAGTAGATTATTCAGCTCCCTCCACTGGGTCTCAACAGCCTTGATCTTGTCCCGAATGTGCGCAGCATCAGTGATGTCCTTCTTCCCCACCAGATTCTTTCCATTTCGAATGAGATCCTCAAAATTGCCTCGTTGATCTTCACGTTTGTCCACCAACTGCGCCATTTTGCTCTCATACTCACTGACATCGAGCTTGGAGAGCTCCCTGGACTCGAGAATCTCGATCATGTGAGAGTACCACGTGTCAAACTGAGCAGTCTCCCTGGAGAAGTCGTGAAGTGCCTGCGCTATTTCCTCCAAGAATTCTCCCCTGCGCAGTGACTTGTCCATCAGCTTCTCATATCGACTCTGCACGTCCTTCAGCTTGCCCTCGATCCTCTTGGCAACCCGTGCATTGCTGGAATTAATCAACAAATCCTGAGCAGAAGCTGATATGGCCTCGACACTGGGACGATGGCTGTCCAGATCGGACTGCAGCATTCGCTGTTCCCTCTGCTGCTCCTCGAGGCGATCTTTGTTGAGGCTCGCTGGACGCTGCATGTTTTTGAATTGGCTCTCGACATTGTTCAGCCAGGCTACGAGGCTGTCCAGGGCGTCCTGAACCCCCTGGCTCTGCACCAAAGCTGTGTCCAGCTCCTGGCACTTCTCAGCGAGGGCGTTGGACAGCTGTCTGTACTTGTCCTCCAGGATTCTGACTGGTTCCTCGAGGAGACTGGCTTCGCTCGGTGTCAGCTGTCCGTCCAACGACCTCAGGAGGCTCTCAAGACTCGACTTGGCGTTGTCGATCAGTCGAGCATTCGCCAGCAGCTCGTTGTTGAGGGCTTTGGCTGTTGACAATTGCTCCTCGACTTGCTTTGGCTCAGCAGCAACTGGCTCTGCAATGACTCTCAGCACTCTAGGCTCAACCTCCTTCAGCCACTCTTTCGCCTTCTCCAACGAGTCGTGATAGTCACGCTGTCGTCCACCAACGCCTGACAATCGGTCGGAGAGATTTGTGGCGCGAGAGAGGAGGTCCTTGTACTGGGCTGTGACGATGGTAACTTCGTTGCGAACTGGTGAGTCTTGACTTGCTGTTGGCTCCTTGTGGGAGAGACGCTGAGGGAGACTCGTTCTGAAGTCGTTCAGCACCTGGAGGTATTCTCTGCTCTCGTCCACGAATTTCTGCGCTGCCATCGTGATGAAACGAAGGTCGGCCTGGTGGGCTATCACGTCGCTGATGAAGTCCCTGGTGGTGTCTGTGCTCGAGCTGAGTCTGTTCAGGTCGGAGAGCGAGCGCTCCTTCTCCTCTAGGACTCGACGGGCCTTGTCCAGCCAGGAGGAGAAGGAGGAGATCTCGTTCTTGAATTTAGTTAGTTCGTCTCGGGCTCCTGCCAAACGCCGCAGGAGGCGATCTGTGCGATCCGCTGATCGGTCGTAACGAGTCTTCAGGGATCTGCCGTTCTTCTCCAGGGTCGCCACCTCGTCGCTCGATAGTACGTCGCTTCCGGTTATCACCACCTGGCGGATTTGGTCCAGGACCGAGGACACTGGACGGTTGTGGCTCTCTATGTCCTCCTTTATTTGCTGTTGTGGGCGAGAAAGGGAAGGGCGCGGATTTAGAACGTTTCGGGCGATATTTCAGGGTCAGGATTTAAATTTTTATGAGTTTCAGGGAATTTTCGAGGATTTTGGAGGTTCGCCGTAGTGATAGTTCGAATGGGTTCTTTGTCCCGGACGGGTGCTCATGAAAATTCAGGTGAATATGTTCTTGAATTTTCAATTGATTGAAGACTATGCGTAAATTGGGAGGGAATGGATGGTTCAATTGAAAATTCCCGGCTTTCTGCTGCTCAAGAATTTAGGATTTCCGTGAAATCTCAGGTAAATCTTAAGTTCCATTATTGATTCACCCCTTAAATTGAATTCAATGTATCGTTGAAAATTTTTGCGCAATTTGGTACTGAGTTAATGTTTCAATTAAAAATTCCCATCTTGCTGTTTAAAAATTCGGCATTTAATTGAAATCTCAGTCAAATCTGAAGTTTCACAGTTAATTCACCCCCTAAATTGAATCCAACACACTAATGAAAATTTTTGGCTAAAATTTTAAGGAATTCCGTAATTGAAAATCCAAAATTTCACCGAGAAATTGACGGAAGCTGTAAATATCAGTTCAATTATTCCATAAAAATCGATATAAGTCCAGAAAATTTCGTTCAATATATTCTTGAAATTTCAGCCAATCGAAATTGCGTAATTTGGCACTGAATAGTCTCTTCATAAAAAAATTCCAGAATTTAGAATTTCCTTAAATCTTCACTAAAATCTGAAGTTTCATTATTTCTACCCCCCTAAATTAAATTCAATGTCACGCTCCTAAAAATAACTAATTACTGTCCATGAACCTTCAACTATTCTCTAACAATGCAGTTATTCCTTTCAAATTTCCAAACAACCCTCAGATTCCCAGAATTCATTCACTTACCTTCATGATGTTTATCTGATTCCTAAGATCCTCAATATCTTCCCTGACAACATCCTGATGCGCGAGTTTGTCCTCAACATCAGAGATCCATTGCAAGAGTTTCGTGAGTGTTTCATCACACACCTTATACTTCTCCTTAACCGCTTGCTACAGAAATTAGGATAGAAAGAGCGTTAATCACTGGAGTCAATTAGCCAAAGTTTCTGATTAGTTCGTAGAAACTATCGCCATCTCACCAAAGGCGATATTTTTACGAATTAAAAGTTTCATGAGCCTATGGCATAACTCACACATGCAAGCGCAAACACACAAACAAATCATACACGTAGATTTACAAAGTAAATTACAATAGTACAGTATATTCGGGTAGCTTTAATTTATCTGCAAGAACTGCATACTTCCATGGTCTTATTATATTCTTCAATGCAGTATAAAAGCAACTGTAGAATGTCTCGCCACGTAGTGCATCTGGCGAGATATATTCCAAGCAAATAAATTAAAACGCACAATCATGACAGTGTAATTGCTATGAAATAATGCACTGATATGAAATGTATTCAGAATAAAATAAAAACAACAAAATTATCATAAATAGAGAAAACAATAGAGTAGTAAATACCTGGAAACAGTAATAGAAACACAAATATTATCAACAAAATTGAGAAAAAAAAATAAATTACAAAATAATTCATCACATGTTAATAATTAAAAATTAGAAACTATTTCACAGTTCACGTAATTAAGAACTTTTCAATTAATTCCAAACACACGAAGTCAAGTCTATCACAATATTCGACTAATGAAAATTTTTAAAAACAATATCTCGTGATACTGAACTTATTCCCTGCATGAAGATGTTTGATACTAACTTGGCCTTCATCAACTTGTAAACAGACAATATAATATAAAACAATAAACTACTTAATAAATCATTCAAGCGATAAAACATTGCGAAGGGCAGAGGGAAACATTCTCTATAATTACAAAATAATTAAACGTAAGTTAACTAAATACCAGATGTAATGTGAAAAGGCCGAATTAGCGTTGCTGATGCGATAAATCATAATATTTCATCTCTGAATGAATGATTTCACGAAGCGATGGAGGATTTTGTTGTTATGATACATGATGATGTGGCCCATTGAGTCGACTTGTCAATTCGCCAACAACCGTGTAGACAATGGTCATTTATTCATAATGGTTAGTGTCCAGGTCCATGTGAATTTCGGGGGCGGGGGGGTGAGGGAGAGTAATTTTATAAGGGATATAAATAATTTACATTCAAGTCCCCACAGCGAGATGATCAACAAGCACAAGGATGTAAGTATTATGTCAAAATGGAATTACACTAACAAAACAACAAGAAAACAATTAACAAGAAGCTCTCATCCATATTTCGTCACATGGGATATGGTCTTGT
>NW_021680345.1:3873064-3920744 GCF_001412515.2 Diachasma alloeum
GAATTTCATTGAAATCTCAGTCGTTTCAAATCAGGGGGTTTATCGTTGATTTACCCCCTGATTTGAATTCAATGCATTGTTGAAAATTTTTGGCTGCAATTTTTGGTACGTTTTTTGGAAATTTTTAGTGAGTAACCGTCCCAAGGAAATTTCAAGGAATTTCGTAACTGTACATCCAAAATTTCATAAAGACATTAATGGAAGCTGTGAATTTCAGTTCAATTATGACCTGAAAATTGATAGAAATGAAGAAAATTCTGATGAATATATTCTTGAATTTTGCACTGATTGAAAACTGTAATTTGGTACTGAATGGATGTTTCAATTCGAAATTCTCGTCTTTCGAGTTTTTAAACATTTAGAATTTCATTGAATTGTAAATTTCAATTCAATTATCTCATGAAAATTCAAGTGAATATATTCTATAATTTTTAAATGATTGCAATTAGGTACTGAATGGATGTTTCATATAAACACAAATCATATAAATTTGATTAAAACTCACTCGATTTTGAAATTCTATCGTTAATTCACCCCCTAAATTGAATTCAATGCACTGTTCAAAATTTGTGACTGAAATTCCAAGAAATTTCATTACTGAAAATCCAAAATTTCATAACGGATAAGGGGGCGGGGTAGAGTGTGGTAAAATGTCAAAGTGGCAGATGATGGTACATATTGATTTGAGTTCAGAAAGCCGATGGCCGCGATGATCGACCTTCTCATGCCAACGAAACGTCGTAGGTCCATGCAAGGACCATGCCACCAAGCTCGTCAATGATTGAGTATCGTTCTCTCTCAAGTCAGGAATGAGGAAAACCCTTGTGTGTCATTGTATAAGGGTAAGAAAACAAAAGGTATAAAATTTTGAAGCAAAAATCATATAAAAATGCAGAAAAAACCGTAACCTGCTTTGACAAGCTATTAGAAAACAATGGTTTTGGGGATAAAACGTTGACTTACCCTCGCCTCAGCTGCGAGTACGTAACCCCTTTCCAAGGCTACCACAAAGTCAAGGTCTTTGTCATCAGGATCATTGCGCAATCTTCCAGCAATGGGATCTACATTCTCTTCATTTATGGCTTCAAGTAGGCTCGATATATTTCCATTAACGGGGTCTTTAATCACGGTTGTGGAGGGATCTATTAAGCCTGACTCTAACGCGTCACTCAGTGTCAAGGGTTTACGATCTACGACGGATGTTATCATGAATGGATCATTGAAACAACCGGTTGTGGGATTGTAAAGGCCAAATTGTAGGGTTTCAATAAACGGTATTCCACGCTTTTGGGTTGTCAACAAGCCAGTCTCAACGGCTTTTTTCAGGGTATATAATTTTGATGTTTCGGTGTCCAAAACATTTCCCTTTTCACCATCCATCATGCCCTTTCTGAATGCCTCGGGTAGTTTAACTAATTTTTTCTTCTTAACGTCTTTAATCAGGGCCGAGTCGGGATCGATTATACCGAGAGTTACTGCCTCCTTCAGAGTCAATTCTTCGTTTGATTTTGGCTCTGTCAATTTTGCCGTCTCGAGAATCAGATAGCCTTTCTCCACAGCTATGTCTAGGCTCAATGGCTCTGCCAGATAAACGTTAATGTCTTCGAAACGAATCAATTGCTGAGGTAACTTTCCACTTTGGGCCTCGAATGTTCCTCTCTTGGAAGAATCGACAACATCGTGTTTCAACGCTTCGCTCAAAGAGATAAACTTTCCACTTTTTGGATCTTTAACTAACGACTTCGCTGGGTCTAGAAGCTCATACCGTACGGCTTCCTCGATACTACATTCTCTGACACCTTTACTGACTCCCGATTTCTGAAGCTCGATAGACGTCTTTCGTTGTGTCTGTTGCATCAACGGTTTATCGATATTAACTAGTAACCCCCGCTCTAACGCAATGTCAATATTGTACGAACGCGTTGTTTTACGATCGAGAATGCGCCCCTTAGGGGCATCAACCGTCCCATCACTGATGCCCTCTTGCAAAGATTTTATCTGCCCCGAAGTGGCGTCCTTCAGGGCAGTTGTGTCCGGATCTAAAAGACCTGAACTGAAAGCCTGAACCAAATCTTGAAACTCGTTGGCTGATGGATCAACGAATTTGCCACTGTCTCCCCTGTACAATCCGCACTTCACTGCCTCCTCAATTGACAGTGGCTTATGCGACGGAACGATGTAACCTTTGTCTTTAGCTTCCTTCAAGTCCATGACTTCATCAAGTTCAAGAATAGCATACGTCCCTCGAATATCGTCAACAATGCCCGCGGCAATTGCTTCGGACAGCGGAATATACCGATCCGTTTGGGTATTCTTAACGATGGAGATGAGAGGATTTATCAGCTCTACCTGACAGGACTCGGATAATGTGAGTCGTTTGTTACTCGAAGGATGAGTGAACTTGCCAGTCGAAGCATCGTACATCTTCATGTGAACTGCTTCGTACAAGCTAAAACCGGCGCTTTCAATATCGATTATCAACCCCAGTTGGAGGGCTAGCGAAAGAGGAATAGGGTAATGAGCGCCCGGTTCTTTGAACATTCCAGAACGCCTGTCTACCATGCCCGCCCTGCATGACTCCGCGAGGGACAGGAGAGATTCTCCCCGTTTGTCCCAGTAGCAGACTAATTTGGGATTGATGATGCCCATTCGCATGGCTTCGTGCAGAGTAATTGCTCGACCGTTGCTGGGATCAATAATTTTCCCGGTCTTGTCGTCGTACAGACCTTGGTGGATCGCTCGCTGGACGGATATCGGTGCTTTGTTATCGACAATCAGACCAAGTTCATAAGCCTCAATCAGAGATACTTCGAGGTTGTTTCTTGTTACGTCTTTGACTCGTCCAGTGGTGCCGTCAATCAGTCCTGTTTTTATCGCGTCAGGGAGACTTGTTTTCTGAGAGATTCCCACGTTACTATCCCGGACGAATACTGAACCAGCGTCGATCAGATTACGATCAATGGCCTGAGCTATTGTCAAATAAGCTCCAGTCTTTGGATCCAGGAACAAGTTTGTTTTGACGTCGAGAACGCTCTTGAGTGCAGCCTCACTGAAGCTCATTGGTCTTCTGGCTTCAAGTAGAACGCCTTGTTCAAACGCCTCTTGGAAGTCTAAAGACTTTCCTTCTTCTGTGGTTACTGTCCCAGTCTTTGGATCAATGATTTTAGCCTCAATGGCCTTGCAGAACGTGATTACATCACCGTTAGGGTCTTTGACGATAGCTGATGTGGGGTCGATGACTCCCTCTTTGATAGCGCGATCCGTCGGAAGTTTCTCCTTTGTGCCGAAGCTAGTGAACTGTCCTGTTTTTGGATCATAGAAGCCCTTGAAGATCGCTTCAGGCAATGAAATCTTGCGTTTCGCTGGAACCACCAAACCGCGGTCAACTGCATCTATCAGGGATAGGGCTGTACCCGTGGATGGATCTAAGGCTGTGCCCGATTTGGGATCGATTAATCCGAGTTTAATGGCGTCGTTCAGGGAAATTACATCTCCAGTTCTGGGATCTTTCACAGAAGGACTGTCATGACTGATGAGGCCTTTTGCGATCGCTCGCTCTAGGGTTAATCGATCACCTTCGATGGTGAACATTCCGCTTGTTGGGGAGTATACCTGGTGGGCTAGAGCTTCTTGAAGGGTCCATGGTTTCATTGTACTTAGGATGTAACCCTTTTCCAGCGCCTGGTCAAGCATCATAGGATGAGGGTAGACTAGAACCCCTTTGTCGAGATCTAAGAGACCTGAATTTCCGGCCTCTTGGAGAGGTACGACTCCATCTTTCCTCTCGTCTTTTACAGCTATCATCCGACCATCAACAAAACCAGTTGATAATGCTGCCTTTACAGTCATCTCGTCTCCAGTCATGGGGTTGAGGACGAGACCAGTTTTTGGGGAGTAATATTCTTGGACTATAACATCAATCAGTGAAGGCACAAACGGCGTTGTGATTATTAGCTTTTTGGCAAGAGCCACGTCGAGAGGAAGCAACTCTCCGGCTTTAGTATCACGTAGTCTTCCAGTCTTTGGGTTGATAAGTTTCACTGATAGTGCGTCGTCCAAGGAAAGCAGTGAGCCTGCTTTGGTGTCTTGGCACTCTGTTATGAAGGCGTCAATTATTCCTCTGCGAACTCCTTCTTCGATATCTATGGGTTGTTTTGTCATTGGATCTTGAATTTGTCCGGAGTCAGGATCGTAGAGGCCTTTGTTGATGACGGCCTCGAGTGAAATGGGCTTACGCAGAGCAGATACAATGAGACCCTTTGAAAATCCTACTTTTAGGTCAATCTCTGTTCTCGTTTCCACGTTGATGATCACTCCACGAGTTAGATCGACTATTCCTGAATCGATTGCTTCAGCGAGTGGGATTATCTCATCATTCGCTGGATTACGGATGCTGATGGACTCAGCATCAATCAGGCCCCCTTCGACTGCATCAACGATTGACAAATGTTCACCAGTACGTGGATCCTGCAAGGTACCACTCATAGAATCACATATTCCAGACTCTATCGCTTCTTGCAGCGTCAGAGATGAAAATTCGTCTTCGTTTATGGGACTTCGTTGGAAAATAAGGCCTTGTTTAGTGGCTTCCAGGAAAGGAATCTTCTTGCCGCTCTTTGGATCAACCATATTGCCAAGATTTCTGTCGACTAGTGGACGGTTAACTGCTTCACGGAGGGATACATACGAATCAGTCTTGCTCGACAAATCTTTCACGTAAACACGGTCGGGATCGAAGATCTCCAGGCCAAGTACAAAGTCTTGGAAGCTAATCGGATATCCGGTGTACGGATTCAAGAATTTTTCAGTTTCCAGGTCATAAACACCTTGGTCAGCGAGATATTCTGGAGTCAAGTACCGTGTGATTTCGATCTTGAATCGCGGTCTTTCTTCGAGGAGAGAAACAGTTGTGGGATCTATGACGATTACTTGCTCATTCAAACGGACTTCGTGTCGTTCCAGTGCTTCATGAACACTCATTGGGGATTCTCTCTGCCCAACGATCATTCTGCAGTTCGCAGGTTCAATGAGATCATTATCGATAGCCTCTTCCATTGTCGTTTGAATTGGCTCCCACTCCTTCGCTCTCATCTGCTCCGCTTGAATGAATTTCTCAGTGACTGTCGTAAGCTTCGATTCATCTCTCACTGTTGATCTTTCAACGACTTGTTGCTGATGAATGGGACTGGCTTCTTGAACAGGTGACATTGTTGGTCGTCTATCACTTGTCTTTCTGTTCTTGATAGCGTCAACGACAACTTTACCTGCGAGGACTGGAGCAGCAACAACAGCTAAAAGTCCCAATTTCGCAGCCTCCGCCACAGAAATTGAACTTCCCTTTGCATCTTTCACTTTTCCAGTTTTGGCATCGAGAATTCCTCGCTCAATCGCCTCCTCCGTTGTCACTGGAGCCCCCGACTTTACATCGTAGACAACAGAGTCTGATTCTATGAGACCTACGTCGATAGCTTCCGTCAGATCATACGATTTATTGGTCGTCGGATCGATGAACTTCTCAGTCTTCTCATCGTAAATTTGATCAACAGCTTCAAGAACAGTTAAGCTGGTAGTCGAGCCTTTCTTCGGGGAATCAGTCACTGAACTTTGAGATGTATCAAGGATTCCATCTTCTATAGCCTTCGCGATGGGTATCACATCGTCAGTTCCTGGAATTTTAAATGTTCCTGCATTCATGTCAATCAGACCTCTCTCAACTGCGTCACTGAATGCCATTTTAATATCTCTAGTTGGTAATTCTTCTCGTGTCTCAGACTCGTCTGTGGCAATCCCCTGTCTCTCAGCGTCCTCCATGGAGATGACTTCCCCAGTTTTTGTGTTCTGAATTTCGTTGGCATTTAGGAGAGTATAACCAGGCTGCACCTGCACAGTTTTAGTAGTAATAGTATGGTACGATGTAATTGTTTCCGTGATAGCTGTCACCACGTCATCATCAGGTTTCGCTTTAACAATTAGAACTCCAGATTCAAAGGCTTCTGATATAGGAATTTCTTCACCAGTTTTTGGATGAATAAAAACACCCTTATCATCGTCTATAAGACCAGCCTCAGCGGCTTTTGTTACTTCTATACAATCAGGTGCAGCTGGATGTGGAACGGACATGATGAGACCCTTTTCAATCGCTTCATCCAAAGACAAATGATCACCGGTTATTGGATGAGTCACTTCTCTCTTCGATACATCCACTAGACCACGTTTTAAGGCAACTGGGAAAGTCATTCCAACAGGTGGCAATGACATGGGACTCGTGAATTCAGTTGTATCGAATCTATTTTGCTCGACAGCATCAACAAGGTTGACATCACCTTCTTCTGTCTGGATGAGGGAGTTATCAGGATCAATGATGTCTCTTGCAATCGCCGATTCAATCGATATGTGATTTCCATCGTGATGAACCAGTTGTGATTGTGGGTCAACAATTTCGCAGACGATGGCTTCGTTCAGTGAAAGGTGCTGGCCAGTTTCTGGATGAATCACTGTGCCTTCGTGCGGATCTAGAAGGCCTTGATTATACAGACCAGGGACTGATAAGCTCTTAGCTAGAGGCACTAGGACACTTCCGCTTTCTGGATCCAAAAGCCCTCGATCCAGAGCCTTCTTGATGGTCAAAGCATCGCCTGTCTGGGGGTCTATAATCTTCCCACTGTTCGGATCGATTCTGTTATTTTTTATAGCTTCCCTCACAGATTCACTAGCTTCTTCCATAATTGGCTCTAATATATGCAAAGTTTCTTTGTCAATTAATCCACTGTCTAGAGCTTCCTGGGGCTCAACAATTCGCTTTCTCATTTTCTGAAGAATTATAGGTTTTGCCTCTCTTTCAGGGCTTTGAGAAATGGGTTGAGATTTCCCTATCGTTACCATGTATTTCGGTTCAGTGGTCACGCTGTCTCGTGTCTCTTCAGTTATGCTTGGTCCCACGTCATTGGCCTCCTCAGATGAATTCCTTGAATCCCCAGCCATTTTTACAGAGACTGTCGTTGGTTCTGCCTTTGTAACCATCTTGTTGATCTGGTCTGGCTTTATGAGTCCTTTCTCAAGAGCTTCCATTGCAGGTATTTCCTTCCCTGTTCTTGGATCTTTGATTGTGACACTAGTCGTGACGATCTCTGAATGACTTATGACTTGATCTGGTGTAACTAGCCCGCGTTCAATTGCGACTTCCCTAGGGATTTTCTCACCAGTCTTCGGGTCTTTGATCATGGCTTTCTTCACAGCCTCGACAGCTGCAGCAGCAGCCACCAGTGGTGTCCCCACAACTGCTATCAGACCGAATTTAGCCGCGTCTGCTAATGAAATCTTCCGACCGGTATTATCAAGGTAAGCACCCGTTCGTGGGTCCACGATTTCCTTGTCAACAGCCTCACTGAGACTGATTTCCTTACCTGTCTGAGGATCTCTAACGACTACTGCTTCAGGTTCTAAGGCACCTTCGTTAACAGCTGCTAAAATATTAGCAGATTTTCCGGTTTCAGTGAAAATAACCAGAGCTGTTTCAGGATCATAAATGACACCCTGAGTAACCTGAACCGGATCAGATGTGAATTGTCCCTCGGAGGTCAATTCTACACCACTAACTTCAACCTTATCCGGTTTTCCTGATACTTTCGTAATCTGAATGAGTCGAGAATTTTTCACATCGACATCTGTCATCTTATCGTCTAAAATAACTAAGCCCTTGTTGATCGCTTCTTTCATGGAGATTTTATGAGGATGTGTGTAATGCCCGGTTGAATCTAAAATATTCTTCTCTAAACTTCTAAGTAACGAAATCTTCCTACCATTATTGGGATCAATAACGACTGCTGAATCGGGATTAATGATTTCGAGTTTAACGCATTCTTCAAATGAAACGAGTCTGTCTGTACCAGGAATGATAAAGAGTCCTGTGATAGGATCGAATAATCTCTGATTAATAGCATCGGCAAGCATCCACCCTTCAGATGGCAGCTCGAATACTTTCTTCTCCATCGAACTAGATTCTTTCTCAATGAATGTTTCAACTTCTCTCATAATACTTGTAGTTTTTCGCACTTCGGAATAACTCTTACTACCTAAATCATCTACATCCTCATCACCATAATCTGGAGTAACTACAACAGTAGTAATATGTTTGACAGGCGAGGGACTTCTAGATCGTGAATTAGTTCGAGAATTACTGGAAGACATTTTAGAAGGTTCAGGGGAAGAGACTGAAACATTGCTTGCGCTAACCTCATTAGTAGGCTGTACATATTCATGACTAATAATAGTAGTTGTAGTTCCAATTGCCCTGGGAGGTGAGGAAGGCCGCTGGATTGGCTCATCGCCAACCCTGGCGTACAGAGTGCTCTCAAAGGTCATCTGTTTAGAAGGAGAGTCCTTAGTTTTCTTGGGGGAGGGTCTCTCGACCTCCCTGACATCGGGGGCACTCAACAGACGCTCGTCAATAGCATTCTTAACATCAATTCGCCTACCACTATCTGGATCCGTGAACTCGCCAGTTCTTTCGTCAATCAAACCCCTGTCTACAGCTTCCCTGTACGAAATTTTGTAGTCCCTCGATATTGTCTCACCAGTCTCCGTCACAGTCACGTATTTCTTTATTGTCTTGGTAACAGTCTGAGTTGTAACCGTAATATTCAGAAGACTAGCAAGAAGTGCAGCACCATCAGGTGTTATCAAGCCTCGTCTTATCGCTTCCTCCAAAGGCACTGGCTTCCCCGTTCTTGGATCTAACAACTGTCCTGATTTAGGATCCAACAAATTCAACAACACTGCCTCTAGTACACTAACTTCCCGACCATTTTCCGTAACCCCTATACCTCTGTTCAACATCTCCATGACTTCTGGACGAGCGTGACCTAACTCTGTAGCTTCGCCAAAGGAAACTGTCCTCCCTGTCACCAAGTCTACGACAACCGAACCCCCCGATTTCGGACTAATCAAGCCTTTCAGCAAAGCTGTATTAAGACTGATGAATTCACCCGAAACTGGGTCTTTGAATCCATCAATATCGAATATTGATTTCTGCGCTACCGACGTTATCAGTCCTCTATCAACAGCTTCAGGAATCGAGAGCTCCTCGTCATTCTTCGGATTTCTGTACCTACTATTCGCAATGATAATACCACTCGCTAATGCATCAGACAGTGTCAGTAATTCACCAGTTCTTGTGTCAGAAACCGATTTAACTGTATCAGAATCTAGAACCCCAGCTGTAACAGCTTCTAGAATTCCCAGCTTATACTTGTGTGCGGGACTTGAAATTTTCCCTCTATCATCAATAATCTCCAAATCACAACAATCTTTGAGCGTCATTGGTTTAACGATAAGTTGCCGTCTCCTAGCCTCTCTGAACGACAGTTTTTCCATTGTTATTCCATGAATATATCTCCCACTCTTAGGATTAATAATCCCCAGACTCATAGCATCAGCAATAGTAATTTTAACGTCATTCTTAGCATCAACAACTTCTCTAACATCAGGATCAATGACACCTCTCTGAATGGCCTCGTCAAGCAAGTAACTCTCACCAGTATTTCTATCAATAATCTGACCCGTACGTTCATCAACTAATCCCTGGGCAATGGCATCAGAAAGTGCAAGGGCCCCACGTTTTATCTTAACAGTTGTATTTAGTCTCACGAGATATCCACGATTGTAAGCCTCCTCAATAGTCATTCTCTCCCCTTTCTCATTAACAAATAGTCCCGTCTCTGGATCAAGTAATCCCTGTTTCATCGCATCTGCAACGCTAACACCAGTTGATACACAAGTTACCTTGACTCTATCATCGCCACGTTCAGCATCAAATAATTCCCGTTGAATAGCTGCTAGCAGTGATAACCTTCGGCCATTCTCGATGACGCCGCATGGTCCTAACAAGCGATGGGCAAGATCAACGTCAATGAGATTTAACCGCGCAGCCTCCTCGATCGAGACACTCGTTTTTCCATCGAGAGACGTAGCAATTCTACCGTTCCTAACGTCAAGTATCCTAAGGCTTATCGCTTCGCCAACGGTAAGTACCTCACCCGTCACAGGATGTACGATACCCCTATCCTCTATTATGTTGTCTCTATCGCTAGTGTTCTCTGATCTGTTTATTTTCTTTAGACTTCTTATCTCTCTAAACTGCATACTGCTATTTTTCTCAAGGTGACAACCATCGATCTCCGTTTGTACGGGACCATCGCCATTCGCGGTAAGATGACCACTGTGGTTTGTACCATAGGGCCTCTTGAGGGGTGACGATTCCCTCGAGGACATACGCTGTATTTCACTTGAGATCGTCGCTGACGTCTCATGGCGTTCCGTTGAGTACCTGAATCAATTTCAACGGTTTTCTATACTCTAAAGCATTCTTTGCTGAACTAAGCTATTTGGGACAGCTCTACGGGTGTTTAACTCGAGTAGAAACTCAAATCAGGGTAGAATAAGGGACTGATCAGTTTTGAAGGAGAACGTGAAGAAGCAAGCTTTCATTTTCAGGAAAATGTCACTGATTTCTCGGGATCCATCTCTAATCTAATACTTAAAAATCTATCGCCAAATTTCAGGAGTGGAAATCACTAGTGTTCAGGGTTATTCTAGTATAGTAAAGTTCGATCAGTGACATGTTCCTGGAAAAAATACATCTATGAAATGTAACGCTTGTTTCAATCTGATCTTTCCAATCCTCTGATTAAACCTGATCCAACTAATCATAATAGGATTGGAATTCGCTCCACCAGTTGAGAATCTCATTAAATCCTGATTCGAAAGTCTAATCAAGAAATTCAGACTATGATCTACAACTGATTTAGACCCGGGGCGAAATTTCCACACGTGAAATAATTCTACAAATTTTTAATTTGCTGTTCAAACGGAATGCGATTACTTACTGCGATTGGGTGAAGTGGGTGGTAGTGGAGGTGTAGCGTTCCTCGCTGGTTGTACTTTCGTAGATGTTAAACTCGGTACGAAATGTACGCAGTGGTCGTTGCTCTTGTAGAGCGCGCTGAAACAGCAACGACAGGAGATACGTTACTGTTAACATGCTTTTACCCTTTTTATATTCTCAGAGACACATCGCGAACTGTCTTCTGGCTCTCGTGATAACGATTTACATTTTATCACGATCATCTTTTCTTGTTTTCAACGGTTTAGGCTTCACTAAAATCATTTCTACTTCATTGATACTTGGAATGTATTAAATCCGATGGGATATCGCGGTAGTGTCGCTACTGGAATCCTTATCAAAACGTGTGTATTGGAAAAAAATGGGAGCACATAATTGGCACGTGGATTTTAAACCTTGAACCGCAAACACTTGGGTAAACCGGACTGTCACATCACGACAGACTACACTACAATGAGAACTAGTGTGCGCTACAGGTAGCAACGCGGCATTCGTCTAACTGCCGTCATAGTAAGTGCTTACGACGACAAAATAAGAGTATAACGGCGCGACGATATGCCAACTTGACAATAAAATACGATACACTGTTGGAAGAAGTGGATAGTGAACTGCCACGGAGGAATTGCTCAGATTTTTGATGGATGAAAAGTTGACCGGTGATGCATGACCCAACGGAAGGCGGATTTTGTTAACGGTCCGACGCGTGCAATCGTGAGACTGGGAACTTCCTGACGATGCGATTCATTACAAAGAGCGTAATAGAAAAAAAGAGTTGTCTATAAATAATTTGTTTTTGGTGTTGGAGAGGTGCGAGGGAGACTGACAGGACGGGGGAGTTGCACTTCCCAAGGCACCGGAGACGATTCATATTTTTAGAGCATGTCTGAGCGTTGTCGAATACGCGTCCTGCTGTGATCGGGTTTATTTGAATCCAGAATTGTGAATCAATTGGGAGCACGTCTAACAAACTTCGTCAAAACGACTTTCTTCAGAAAAACTTCGTCAAAAAAATATGGTTAAATCAACTTTGGAAAAGTGAATTTTTGAGTAATTCAATCTTTTTAGGTCAAAAGTACTCTGAAGTATTTGAGGAATTGCTTCGAATGTTGTGCTTTAAATAATTGATCATTTGTTATATTCTGTTGTGTTGTGGATATTAATAGTTGTGTTATTCATTTTCTCATGCTTATGAATTTGTGTCAAATCACTCGTTATCAAAACTCGATGTTTTTTTACTCTGGATACGATTTGCGAATTTAATATTGTGCTTTTTTTTCGTTTCGTTATTTTCGTTCGTGGGTATTAAAGCGTTATTAACGCTCAATTTTTTGCATTATTTTCCGGGAGTTTTTAAAAGTTTTTTTCAAGTTTTTCAAAGTTCCAGTTGTTCAAATTTTTTAAACATCAAGTTGTTTTGACGAAATTTTTTAACAGAAGTTCTTTAAACATGGACCGGATGCTGATTTTATGCGGAAAAATTGCACATAATTGTGAGGTTTTGATGTGAATTATAGGAAATTGTTTTATGTATCGTCACATCCTCAGAGTATTCATGTCAACCTTGACATAAAATTCCTGTAACGAAGCTCACATCATTTATGATTAAACAGCTAATAAGAAACTCTCGGGTGACTTCATATTTTTTTGGCTTGAAAATGACCGATGACATCACGCTCTGCAACCTCCACCGCGCCGTGAACTTGACTAGGAATGGCTTACGTAATCGCTATTTGGATGGTCGACAGGTGTTGCGAAAATCGTGTGAATACTATTTAAACCTCTCGTTTACCTACTTTACGAAAATAATTATTAAATCGTCTCACGAATCTTAATTTCGGGATGATTAATCCTTCGGGAATTCGCGTGTAAATCTGCCTCTGAAATTCGTCGGGGACTTCCGCTTTTCGATTTCGATCAACCTCCAGACATTGTATAAATTGTAACTTGCATTGGATAAAAAAAAGTGGAAATAATTTCTCATACTACGTGACTGAAAATTGATTTTGCACAGAGATGGAGTTCAAACCCATGTACAGGGGAATTCAATTCGCGATAAAGCACGTGCTTCAATGAATCATCTCGGCTATTTTGAGAACCCCATATCGCGTATTTTTTAAAAATAATGTACCCCGGGTCAAGAGCCGCTACACTATTAGCCGAGATAGCTGTCAATCCACACGTGTTTCTACTCAGATCAAATGGAATTACTCTGGGCTTTGCTGTTAGAAATTTTTGTCTGAAATTAGTGGAGGACTACTTGGAAATTTTTAGCAAATGACAGTTCCACTGAAATTTCGATGAATTTTGTAACGGAAAGCTCACAGTTCTATGAACAAAATTGTGGTAACTGCAAATTTTTGTTTAAGTATTCCACGAAATTTACAGAAATCAAGAAGTATCAGGTGAATATATTTTTGAATTTTGAATTAATTAAAGAATCAGTATAATTTGTTATTAAATATTTATATTTTGATTCCCATTTGCTCATCAAGTGACATTTCAAGGAATTTCGTAAAGGAAGTGTCACAATTTTGGGACAAATTAATGGAAATTGTAAATTTCAGCTTAATTCCTCCATGAAAATTAATAGAAATCAGAAAAATTCTGGTGAATATTTTTGAATTTTCAATTAACTGCAGATTCGGTATAATTTGGTCCTAAATATTCATATTTCGATTGGGATTACTCATCAAATGACATTTCCACTGACATTTCAAAAAATTTCGTAATGGAAACCACAACTTTGTGAAAAAGTCAATAAAAACCGTAAATTTCTGTTCATTTATATTATAAAAATTGATAGAAATCAGGGAAATTCAAGTGAATATATTCTCCAATTGTCAATTCACTGCAATTCAGCATAATTTGGTACTAAATATTCACGTTTTGATTGAAATTGTTTATCAAGTGACAGTTCCACTCAAATTCCAAGCATTTTCATAATTGAAAACTTACAATTTTATGGAAAAATTTATGGAAACTGTGAATTTCAGTTTAAGTACATCATAAAAATGAATAAATATCAAGAAATTTTAGGTGAGTACATTCCCAAATTGTCAATTCACTAATTCAGCGTGATTTCATACGAAATATCTATGTTTTGATTGAAAATTCAAATAATTTGGGAAATTCCTTGCAATGAAATTCGAAATTTCAATATTTTCCAACCATATTAGGCAATTAAAAAGAAGTTAATCAGGCCAAACAACACCACAATCGAATTCCTTCCCTTCATTATCACCTAATAACCCCGATAAGTGCCTTATCGGAACTGATAACAACGAAAATATTTGAGGTACTCCGCAACAATAAAAAAAATCATCCAGAATCACAAACGAAGCATTACCTTCCGCACTATTCTCCTCTGCGGCAACATAATCCCTTTAAAAATCCAACTTCAGAGGAAAAATTGGAGAACTAACACTGTGCAGTCCACGAAAGACTCACCGTATGGCACTAAGCCACGATAAATAGTACGAATAGGTATCAATAAAAGGCACTCTCAGTCGCCACGTCGACGTGTGCACCGTGAAAATCGATTTTCCCTGGTTCCATTCAAACATCGCAACTATCGTATGCCTCCATAATTCCACAGTCATACGTAAATAAAAAAAATAATAGTTAATGGAATAGTCGAGAAGCTTGAAACATGTGATTTGAGGAAACGCCTTTGACGCAATCGAGCCGACGATGTTAGCACTACGACGTCGCACGGGATACTGAAGTGGCCCGACAACGATCGCGATGCTAGACTATCCACAGACTTCAAGTTTTTTTTTCTTTTTTTAAAAAGAATAACAGAGGGATTTCCTCGGTTTCATCAATGAAACGTAGTTTCGGGTGTTCACTACAAGTCGCCTGTGTCGCATGTCACTTGACCTTGAACGTCTTAACTATTTTTGAATTGTCATCAAAGCCCTGAATCTGTAATCATCTTGGAGAGGATGATTAAAAATTCAGGAATAATGTAAACGTAGGGAGCGGCGAGATCAGAGGCAATCGAAATATCTTGAACATTCGTTAATAAATACTAGCGACGTTTTTATGCGCAGAGGCTATCGATAAGATTACAAAGAAATGTGTCAATGAGTTATGAACGTAACTAATTGAGGTGATTACTGTTTCTTAGCAGCTGGTAGATTCGAGGAGAAGATTGAATATTTACGGGGACCTAATTACATGAATAATTGTGCATTACGATGTCAAACCTCTTTATTATCTTGATTTCGATTTTTAGTCTATGGGGGTTGGAAATTTTTGGCTGAAATTTCACGCGCGCTTTTGAGACATTTTTATCACATGGTTCCACTGAAATTTCGAGGAATTTGGGCTTAAAAATTGCCAATTTTTTGGAAAAATCTGTAGAAACTGTAAATTTTAGTTAAACCATTAAGTAAAATTAATAGGAATGACAAATATTCAGGTAAAACTACTCTCAAATCATCAATTAATTAAATTTTCAGCGTAATTTGTTACTAAATATTCACGTTCTCATCGAAAATTCAAGTTTCGTAATTCTCGTCTGTCTGCCGTCAAAAGACTTGGAATTTCCTTGAATTACCAGTGCAATCTGAAATTTCATAATCATGTCCCCTTCGTCGAATTAAACCCCACTCCCCTGAAAATCGCAACAAAACTGTCCCTGAAATTTCAATTTGTTTCCGACAGTGCAGATCAATCAAACTCTTTTTCTATTCGCAATCCTGATCTCTCGACTGATATCAGGTAAACACCGTCGAACCCACTCTGAGGAAGACATTTATGGCAGGAGAGATAAAAAAACCTGAGCGAAAAGAAAAAATAGCAAGGACACCTGCCCACGCGCGTGCAACAGCAGCTGCGCCAGTTAGCTGCACCACAATTATTGATACTCCACCACAATTTGTGCAGAGGATAAACCAAGGAATAATCGAACAATTCCCCGATTAAGATCCGTACAATTTTCCCTCATGATTAGCCCTTATCAATCTCGTCGATGCATGATTATTTTCCGATTCCTACACATGTTATTATCGTCGCGGTAATGGCAAAACGATAGACCTTAAACGCATGTGGAATAAAAAACCTGCATTAATCCTTCGCTTGATTTATAATGACACAGTTTCATCGTTCGGTTAGCAAGTCTTTAAGGAATATCAAAGATACATAATCAACTGGAATACGTTGGGGCGGTTGAATTAAATGGCGTCACTCACTATTCAGAAATTTCAGTGATGTCATGTGGGAGTTATCGCCGCTGCGACTGGCATTGAGCATATGAATTTTTTCCCCTCCTAGCCCATTTTTTTTTTCACGTTTAGAAGCGCGACTATTCGCAGTGCGAAAGCAAATTAATTCGGGTGGCAGACGAAACCGGTTCTCAAGGAGCGCATAAACACTCACTGTGTTGTTTTTGTATTGTGCAAATTTACAGATAATTTGAATGGTGCTACAGGAGTTACGGGCTGCGAAGGTTACAGTTGAAGAGGTCCTTTGAGATGTAACTAATGATTGTTTCGATAGAGTGTGGAGTTGCGTGATTTGTACAACTTTTTGGGGAGATGATCGTTATCGAGAGCTTTTAGTACTACGATTTACCCAATTTTACTAGGTAGTTTAGGTTTTGGGGGTTGTTCAAGCTATTTGGGTACTGCCGGTATTTACAACGTTTTTTTGCGGATTTTGTGCCTGAGATGGTCTGGAATAATTGCCTTTACAAGGATTTTTTATTATTAATGTTTCAAAGGTATTGAGATGGTTGGTAATTATGCCAAACCCTACAAACAATATGAAACAAACTCACCTGCAATGCCATATCATCCGGATACTGCTGCGCAAGTTTTTGAACACGCTCTTGGCAGAGGCTGACGAGTGTTGTGTATCTCCTGTTGAGATTATCGAGATCGTGTGCAATGCTGTCCACCGTTGTGACGGACTCGCGTCTCGGTCGTTTAACGGATGCATCCAGTGATGGGCAGAGTTCTTCGAGCTGTTCCTTGAAGGATCTCAACCTCTGGCCATAAATCTATGGAGGCCGGTTAGTCCGTTATGGTTAGTACATTAGGATCTCTAATAATCACTACTCTTTATAGTTTTTTGGCGGAGAAGCGACAACAACAGCTAGGATTCTACATTTCTAATACATCATGTACGAAAAATTTTCATAGAAAAATCTAGCAAATTCGCTAGAAAATTCTATTGGATTTCTATCGAATTTTCTATTGTTTTTTTCTGTAGAAATTCCTATAGATATTTTCTATAGAAATTTTCTGAAGTTTCTCTTCTTTTTTTAATGAAAAGAGAAGCAATAAAGTGGAAAAAACTTGGAAAATTCATGTCGAGAAATTCCTAGAGTAAATTTCAATGAAATATTTTCCATTGGACATTTTCCATGGAAAAACTCACAATAAAGCTGCGAAATTTTCCAACAGAACCGGCCAAAAACTAATGGAATTTCCAATAAAATTTTCCATCGAATTCGTCAAGTGATTCTGTGAAATTTTTTCGCACATCATTTTCTACTTATTACTAGGAACAGTGTGGTAATAATAACCTTAGCATAAATTAATAAACATTATGTAATTTTAGCATAAAAATTTTGCAAACTGTCTTAATAAATAATTATGTGTATTGAATTAGCGATTGCTTTTAATTTTGAAAGATCAAAATGTAATCCAAATGTAAATTCTAAGTTATTGTACCACACTGAGATGATCTACTGGTTCTCTGATTAATTAATCTACAAGAATTTACCGCCTGCTACCAAAAATCCATTTATTCCATCACCCAACCCAAGCACCATTCAACCATGCTATTCATTTTAGAAGAGTAATCAGTAAAAAATATGATAATATACATTAATAATCGTGAGTGAACGGTAGTAAGACCCTTCAATAATTAGAAACTGAAAGCAGCAGATAAAAAAGCCAAACCTGAGTGTCCACAAGAAAGAAAATATACAACAAAACTCATAGAATTCACATATTGCCATAGTTTTGTAGTGCGTACGACCGTGCGGAGAAGTCGATACGTTAATCAACAACGACAGTACATCTTTATCGTTGTTCGCTGAAAGGAAGAGGCTGAAGAACAATTTACAGATGATTCTGATACCAATGGTGATGTACAATGTAGATCTACTTAAATCTAGTAAATAGTCGCAATTCTCATTCATCCAGGCATTCACTCCCATAGGCTTCGTGGCTATTTGTACTGCTTTGCAAATTGCTATTTCAATGAATCTTACCTTGCCCTCGCGTATCAATCTGCCTCCAGTGACGTTGACAGCTTCCACTGTTGGTGCACGATCACATACTCTGTTCAATAGATTCTGCAGGCAAATAGGATTCATAAATTTTTTTCAAATTCTTTCTTAATCATTTGTCTTTGTGGCAAAACATAAAATGAATGAAGCAGTTTAAAGAAATAAATGTGTACTAGAATAATGCAAAAAGTAATTGAAAAATATAAGAATTTGTGTTTTTTAAGTTTTTAAAAGTTGAAATATGTATCCTATTTTTCATTGCTTTTACTAATCGTATAATTTTCAAGATAAAAATATCATATTCCGGAAATTGAATTACAGCCAAATTAAGTTTCTTTCTTCCATGTTTGAATGAAAAAAAAAATCTTTTTTTAACAAAAATTAAAACAATAAAAATTTTCAATGTTTTTTTTGAATTTCTACTTGATAAATGTGAAATTCCACAAAAGTGGAATAATTCAAAATAAAATAAATAAATCAAATAAAAGAAGCAATTACTAAGTAAAATAATTTAAAGCACTAACCTTCGTTGTCTCAAGCTCATGTGCCTTATTGAGCACCGGTGAAGTAGCCTCCAGCTTCTTATAGCTATCATCAACAAAGTCGACTTCACTCTGATAAGAAGTGTGATACTTCTGAGCAAGAGCATAAGCAGCTTCAGCACTCCTCATCCTATCCACCACCTGTCCACAAATGTTCGTCCACCTCGAGTTCAACCTGCTGACCTCAGCATCGAGACGATCCATATCGCTGTGAGGGCCACGATGATTGGGTCTAGATTTCTCCACAAGCCTCCTAGCATTATGCGCATCATCATTGAGCTGGTCCATGGCAATCTGCTGCTGTCCAATGGCATTCTGCAGAACCATGAGATCCTCCAGAACGATCTGAAGTCCTTTGACATCAGAAGGCAGCTCAGAGTACGAGGCGAGTTTAATCTCAAACTCAGAGATAGTCGCAGTATTCTCCTCCAATCCAGACAGCACAATCTCCACACACTTGAGTCTCTCAATGTACAGATTACTGAGATTCCACAAGTGATTCCACTTAGTCATGACGTCGTCCAGCCTATTCCTCATGGCTGGTGTCTTCAGTGTTATTCCCCTGAAGGTCTGCTGCGCTTGCTCATAATCAGGTGCCAGTCTCTGCAGATTCTGCTCAAAGTCCTTGTGCTCGAGAACAAGATGCTCGAGGCTATCCAAGTCCCTGGGCAGTGGTGAGGCAATTCTGATATTAAGAATCCTCTCGTACTCGTCGAGAGACTGCTTCAGGGAGGAAAGTTGATCATCAAAGATCCTCCCAGCATTTCTGGACTCCTCCTCAGCCCTGGCCCTCTTCTCAAAGTCGTCGAACAGCCTGTTGACATCAGCTATTTCCCTCCTGAGTCTTCTCAGCTGAGGATCAGCTGGATCCCCCTCAGCGAGGAGCTTCTCAGCGTCTTCGTTGAGGGCTCGTCTGATCGTCGCTCGTTGCTCCTGTCCCATTGCCAGAAACTGGGGAAAGTCCCAGCCCTTGACGACCTTGATAGTTGCAAAAATGGTGTTTTGCCTCAGACGAAGGTGTTTTCGTTGCCAGAGGGCAGTGGTTCTGTCGTGCTGGCGACGAAGACGTTCAGCAGCGTCGAGGGCGTCCTTGTCTGGGGGCTGAAGTGAGAAGCAAACACCTGGCACTGGAGACTCCACACCCTGGGAATTCTTTACCCTCCACTTTACTCTACCAGAGTTATCGTAGAGTGTGCACTGCTCGTTCTTCTCGATGGACATGTTGACTTGTTTGTATTCGCAGATGCAGGTCACCTGGAGGGGTCTCGTCACCGGTTGTCTCCGCTGTTTCATTGGGACAATCAGCTTTGCCTGGTCCACTAGACGCCTGACTTGCTTCTCGTGGCTCTCCAACTCAACTCTGAGCTCACTCAAACCCCTCTGCAAACGCTCGCCCTCGTCAATGCTGAATTCAGATTGAGAGTAGATGGTGTTGAGGACCTCGTCCTGCTTCGAGAGCCACTGCTCAGCCTGCTGGACCTCTTTGAAGAACTGCTGACTCTCCGCTGCGTGCTTCAGGTGGACCTCCAGGCAGTGGGTCAATTGCAAGAGCCAGGAGCATGCCTTCAGCATTGCTGAACTGTATGCCTCGATTGTCTTCGAGGCTGGGTGCCCCTGACTTATGAGAATCTCAGCACGTTGCTGCACTGCTACGTACTGGATCTCACGTTTCTCCATGTCGTTCATCAGATTCTGGAAGAGGAAATGGATTTTTCGAGATTGCGGTGGTTTTTTGGGGATTGGGGAGATAGGGTGGAGTGTACCTCTGATCCTGAGCCAAATGTATGCTTGTAAAGGATAAAATTTAATGAATAGATAGCGATTATATGGTGGAGAATGAAACAATACCTTATTTTGAGATCTCAAAGGTTTTTAAATAAGATTTTCACAGGAATTTCCAGCATGAGGTTATTAAACTCATGTTTGTGTATTGAATGCACCTTTTTGTGCTAAATTTCTTAACATAGTACGTAAATTTGTGATGGATTGTCATAGCAGTTTTGTGTTTTGGAAAGTTTGTAATTATTAGCATAGAATGCATCGATTGTTCCATGAAGTGCCGAATTATTATTAATCATTACTTTTATAATGAAATTTTCAGCTAGGAAAATGGTTCGATCTTTAGTAGTTGTTGATTTGGTTTTAGCAATGAGTATATTGCATCATAGTGTATTCTTTCCAATTTATGAGCCAATTCTTTCGAATGTGGGTGATAAATGTAAAGACCACAGTTAATTATTGCGCGAATAAATATTAAGTTGATAAATCCTCTACGGATTTTTAAAGCATTAATAAAAAAAATTAATAAATAAACAAGATTTTCCAAAAAAGCTTAATTTGAAGATGATAATTTCACATGAATTCTGAAAGTCTTCAGTTGAGTTGAAAAGTCTCAAAATAAAGCTTGTTTTTTTTCGGTGAAGTAATGAGTGATTAAATAATTATTCCTATAAAATGAAAGGTAAAAATGATATTATTTAATTGAAATAATTGAGACAATAACATAATCCCTTCATTAAATGGTGCGACTGTTCTCAAATTTACAGCAAAGATAATAATCATGTAATTTACCTCATAATATTGTTCCACACTCTGCACATTGAGATTCTTGTCGCTCCAGTCTCTTGTGACTTCAATCTCCTCCTTAGCATTGAACCAGTGCAGCTCTCTAGTCGCTGACTGAACAAAATCATGAAGAACATCGAGATCCGACAGACGTTTGTTAGATATCTCCAGCAAGTCCGAATATATCTGCTGCAGTGTGCTGAGATGTTGACTGTATAGTGACAATTCCTCACCGTGAAAATTACTCTTAGCGTAGACGCATTTCTCAACTTTACTTCGAAATTGCTCGATGTTCTTGTGCTCGCGCTGATGAATGTCCCATTCGTTCTTTATGCTGGGCAGATCAGAGCCATAGTCAGCCTCCTGGAGCTGTTTGAGTTTGTTCTTACACCAGTCAATGCAGTCGTGTAAATTACGAAAATGTGGATTTGTATCGACTAAACGTGTCTCGTGAACAGTTGTACGATGTTTTGTGACAACACGCTCCTCAACTGGAAATGATACTGCTGAGAGGGGCTCAACTAGACGCTTGTGCAATAGAGAGCGCAATGACACCCAGCGCTGATGTAATTTTTGCACTCTGAAAATGTTGGAACGAGGCATTGATCAGTGAAAATGGAATCGGTGATATTTCACTCGGGTTTTGTAAGCAATACCATGTGAAGAGAAATTTTTGGAGGAAGTGTCTAACATTACGTATTTTTTCTGTTATTTTTATCCAACTGATAAAGGAATTAGAGACATACTTGTCACAAATAATTTTTTGAACTAAGAGAATAGAATATTTATTGAATGAATTTAATGCCAAAGTCAAAATTTCTAGCATTTTTTGCCATTTTCTCGTTTCTTGATAGAAAAAAACGATTTCTTCAAGTCATGAATACCTCACGAAACTCTTACTCCAAGCGGTTTGTCCTCAAGAGATGATATATTTCATTCGTTTCGTAGTTGGTACAATACTTGACAATTTTGAGCTGAATCCGGTACAGTTCTTGGAAAATTTTATTACAGGAATTTCAGGGAATTTCGTCATTGAAAATTCTGAATTTAAGGAACGATCTATAGAAACTGTAAATTTTATCTGAATTAGTGCCTGAAGCTTCATAGAATAGAATTGCCTGAAAATTTAGCAATATTCTTGAATTTTCAGTAAAATGTCATATTTTATGATTGATTTACGGTAAATTTTTTGGAAATTGTGATCCAGCGATAGTTCTACTTTTAAATTTTATGGAATTTTCTCACTGAAATAGACGAAAGCTGTACATTTCC
Source organism: Diachasma alloeum (assembly GCF_001412515.2). NCBI lineage: Eukaryota > Metazoa > Arthropoda > Insecta > Hymenoptera > Braconidae > Diachasma > Diachasma alloeum. The sequence continues at coordinate 3,895,587 of NW_021680345.1, forward strand.
ATTCAATTATTCCAAGAAAATTAATAGAAATAAAGAAAATTGAGGTAAACATATTCTCCAATTCCCAATTAATTGAAAAATTCTACATAATTTGATCCTAAATATTCATGTTTATATTAAAAATTCACGTAAATTGAGAAATTTATGTTTTCCCATTGCTTGCCAATTTAGAATTTTAAAGATTTTTCAAAGAAACCCTAAATTTCATGATTTTTCTCTCCCTAAATCGAATTCAATATCACTCTAATGAAAATAAATATTCAACTATTCATAAAATCTCAATTTTCCATTGAAATGAATTGATAAATAGTGCAAATACAATTAATAACAAATTAATAAAAATGAAGAAAATTCTCTAATTTCCAATTAACTGAAAATTCTGCGTTATTATTTGATTCTAAATGTTCATGTTTCTGTTGAAAGTTCAAATAAGTTGGAAAATTCGCGTCTTCCTATTGCCCAAAAACGTATAATTCCATTGATTTTCTAAAAAAAAACCAAATGTCACGATTTTTCTCCCGCAAAGTCGAATTCAATGTCACTCTTCCGCAAACCCCTACCCAACTGTCCCTGAAATTTCAATTTTCCACTGAAACGACCTGATCCTCAAACTTACCTCTTATACAGTTCACCAGCCTGGCTGTACTTCCCATCGATGAGAGTCTGAACATCAGTAAAGATATTCTGAATCGAGATTTCAGTGCTGCGAATGTCCTGTTCCAACAGATCCACCGCGTGCTTCGCCTCGAGTGGATGCAGACGATCGAGACGACGAGCCTCGTCCTCCACCCTTCGCTCCAATTCCTCCAGACGATTGTCCGTCGCTTTCATCTCACGATGAACTTTCTCAGCGAGTCTCTGGAGTCGCTCCAAGCGTTTTATCTCATCCAGCACCGCCTGCTCTCTCTCCTGGTGGAGCAGCATCAGACGATTCCAATTCTTATCGATAACATCTATGTGCAACTCTTGCTCCATGTCTACTTCACCCACAGCCTCGAAGTACTTCTGTAGATCGCGGAATATGTGGGTGAGTCGTTGTTTGTCGCGGTACCTCAGGGGCACTTCTTCGTTCTTGAATTTGGCATTGTCAGCTGCCAATTTTTTCATCTCAATCAGAGTCGGGGGGAATGCGCGCTCCTGCATTATGGAGATCTTCTCGCGTATCCACAGGTGGAGGGAACTTGCGAGCTCACGGTATTCGGCTGAACGTCTTTGAGCGTCAGCATCGTACAGGGGGTGGATTGGCGGGGGCTCGGGGAATACATCGTAGAGCGAGGAGATGTACGTTATCAGAGACTTCTCGTCCGGTTCGGGGGTATCGACATCTGGAAGAATAGGGAGCGTTTTTTTATTTCTGCGGAATGTATAAGCCACACTGATAGAAAGGATTATTCCATTCTATTGTGTCTATCACTTTTTAAGGAGTTATTGTTAACGAAGGGACTTGGTTGGAGACGAGGATTCGGTCTCACCAAATGTTCATTCGTTAATAGTTAAATGCATATTTGAGGAGTCTTGTTTGATTCGACTTTCACCTTTCGAGTGAATCATTCGTTGATCAAGACGTCGCGTGAGATTTGTTATGTTCAATGTTATATATTCCCTTAATTACATATTCGAGCTCAAAGTTGCCATATTTGTGACTGGACGTTTCAATTTGATTTGTTATATTTGTTATATTGACTATATTGTTGAATGAAATTTTCAATTCTGTTGCATTTGGAAATTTTTATAGTTCTACTGGAATTTCAAGGAATTCCGTCATTGGAAATTCAAAATTTTATGGGAAAATGTGTGGAAACTGAATTTTAGTTCAACTATCGTATGAAATTGGGAAAATGCGGGTGAAGATACTCTCGATTTTTCAATAAATTGGGAATTCAGGGTAATTTGGTGCTGAATATGCATCTTTTGATTGGAAATTCAAGAACGTAAAATTTGCAAGTTTTTTAGGAAATTCACGAACATTCTCACATTTTCTGAAAAAAACTGGGATTTTTTTACAAATGTCAAGAATATTCTCAAGTTTTCTAAAAAATTAGAAGAAATTGTTTATTTTTTTTTAGAAAATTTCGAAAAAACCTTGGGGTTTTTAGAAAAATAAAACGTACCGTCTTCCAAGGACAGTTTCCTTCAAGGATTCATCCCTTTCGATACATATTCCTGAACAATGGTCGTCCACCGCACGCATCTTTAAACGCAATTATAAAAGAGTGCCGGTGTCACGGTGGGTGAGCGCGAGCGGAAGTGGTGTCGGGTAACCGTGACCAAAAGAATATGTGCTACATAGACGATTCCGAGTACGCATATCCAGGTATAAGGCTATTCGTCATTCATAATAAAATCGTGGAAATGAACTTTCATTTTGCAGTAAATCGAGATCCGAAATTGTAACTGTCTGATTTTGCGACTCGAAAAATGGTTTAGGATCGGGTATGATTTGTCAAATGAGTTGAGCGCTTGGCACGACTTCCCCTTCGTTCTGCTGACCTATTGATCTTGGGGGAAATGATTCTAGGACAGTTGTGATTCGAGGATTAGAGAATCCTGATCAGTGCTCACTACCTCAGACACGACGTGGCCCAATTGACTCGGAAGAAAATTTCCTTCATCTTTCTAAATCTGTTTAAGGATGTTTCAACCGGGAATTTAGCTCCAAAAATTGAATCGGGGGTATCGCAATTTCTTTTGTCATCACAACATGAAGAAGAAAGGTTTGTGCGAAATAAGGGGGAGATCATTTGTTTTTTAATTTCATGAAATTGAAAGTTGACAGTTCCACTGAAATGTTAAGGGATTCCGTCATTGAAAAACCAAATATTCCATTGATTGTCTGTTCGAATGACAATCAAGAAAATACTCGATTCTTGAATTCAATTATTCCCTGAAAATTCGGAAAAATCAGGAAAACTCATGTGATTTGGTTTCTACATAGTCATGTTCCATTGGAAATTCAATCAAGTTGTAAAAATTCCGCCTCACTCCGACTGAAAACTCGTGAGTTCCTTGAACTCTACCTAAAACTTGAAATTTTGTTGAGCCCTATCGATCTCCATTAATTAAAATTCAATTCATCGATTAGTTTTTTTAATTTTCGATCTTTTCGTTTGTTTCAATGCCATTCAGTCGAAGTTAAAAGATGATTACGATAGCTGTATTGGTTGATTTGATTTTTATGATGATTGTTGAAAATTTTGAATTTTTCATGAATTTCCCTGAAGGTGAGCTTTCTGACGGTTTCTTCAAATGTGATGTTTCAAATTCACTCAAGTACGTATAAATGAAATTTTTCGTAAAAACGAAAATCGGTTGTACAGAAGAAAGGGACAATAAGAATAATGATGATGATAACATTCAACTAAGTTGAAAATCTGACAAATTTAGTTGAAAAGAAATCTTATTGAATTCAATGAAATGAAATGAAATAAACAATGAATTATACATGATAGAAGGAAACGATGGGTAAATAACCACTCGGAAGCATATTGCTAATTTGTCAGCAAAAACAACTATACTATATGCAATACTTGCTTTAGAATAAATATTGTCATACCTTCGGGATCGAGAAGCCTGGTAACGTGGTACTCGCGCTCGGCGATGTAGAAAACTTGATGCAGTCGTTCTCTCGCTTGACAGGAACGCGCTGTCTTCCAGTCGATGAGGTCGGGACGGTTTCGATGAAGTAATGCACTGAATGCGAGGCCATCGCGCCATGAACCAGTGAAATCCGTAACACGAACACCCGGATAACGTGCAGTTGACCGTTTCGCCCAGCGCAGCAGTGCTTCGCGTGCAGTCACGTTCGGCTCTTGTCCAACCACTATATCGGATATCTAAAATCGAAATGACGTTATGTTAATCATTAGACCATTCGCATTATGACTCGAGAAAAAATTGCGATTTATTGAGCATTGGAATTTTCATCAATTATTCTCAGGCTGAGAGGCTCGACACATGAAGATGTTTCATACCGCATTAAAGCCAATGTATGCTAATGCTGAGATTCAAATGGCAAGGAGACGGTTCCATGTTGCATGAGGCATTATCTTATCGCTAACACTACATTACATAAAAATAGCTTTCTAAAATAATGGTATTTTCGCCTTTCGATCTGTGGTGCAACTATGATTTTCTAATTACGGGAGAGGTGGAGAGGAAGAGTTTTATGGAAATTTACAAAGTTCAGGTGAACTACTGCGTGAAGCGAAAACTTTTTTTAATGGGGGCATTGGGGCGAGGATGTTGGTCTGAATTGAAGAATTCTCGGGGCTAAATCAAGTGAAATCTTTGGACTTCTAGGTGTTCAATAGAAATCATCGACGAATGAAACGGTTTACAAATGAATAAATTGTCTTCTCTCGGATGTCACGATAATACCGATCAATTTTATGAGTGCAATTGGATATTGAATCACAAAATTTTAGTGGAAGAACCCAAAAATTCAAAGAAAATTTTTGTTTTTATTAATTATGATGTACACTTTTGAAATTTTTAATCACATCATAATTTCGCTGAAATTTCAAGGGATTTCGGTATTGAAAATTAAAAATTCTATGAAAAAATGAAGGGCGATCAAATTTTAGTTCAATTATTCCATAAAAATTGATAGAAATTGGGAAAATTAAGGAAATAGTATTCTTCAATTTCCATTAATTAAAACTTCAGCGTAATTTGTTGCTGAATATTCATGTTTTGATTGAAGAATTCAATACTTTGAAATATGCTCCTCATCCTGCTGCTGACAAATCTGAAATTTCAGTGAACTTTCTGCGGAATCTGAAATTTCGCGATTTTTTCCCCTCAAATGGAATTCCATCTCACTCTCCTAAACATTACTAGTCAACTGCCCATGAAATTTAATGAGATCCAGTAATATCGCCTCTTCAAATAGCAAAAATTGTTCTTAAATCCACAGAAACATGTTCCAATTAAGAATTCGTGCCTCTCGGTATGAATTCAACGACACGAAGAAGGGAAAACGATACTATTCCTAAAAAAATATCAGACGAGGAAGTGTTAGAGCATCCAGGAAGCTTATAAAATTAAATGATAGGCCGTTTTAAGTTCAACCTATCACGATTCTCCGCGAAATAGCCTCAACCCGATAAATAAACCTCACCCGACTACTAGACTCTCACTGTATCCAATACAATTTTGCACTTATTCCCCTTCATTATTTTTTTTCCTTCTCCATTTTCTTATTCTTCTGACGAGTGGATCGTCTCATTGTGCAGGAAATTGTACCTGCATTCGCGAGTAACGGTTACATGGTGACGGCAAACGATTGATCAGGAGGCTGGGCCCTCTCTCTGTGAAGTCCATTGTGAAATGTAAGAATCACCGCAATCTCATTTCCGGGATTGAGAATTGGCGGTAATAGTTTTTGTCATCTGACACTCACCCTCTTCATCTCTGTTGAAAATTATTGCTGTTGACTGTGGCTAATTAATAATAGTTGATGGAATTCCATAATTTTGAACATCAAGTGTGACCTTCGGGACGCGCTATTCAACGTGAAGATGTTTTCCTTCTCAATCTGTTAATTATTTTCTCATGATAATGATGCAATAAAAGTGTCGTGAGAGAGTCGTACGACATGTTTATTCTTCGAAGGATGGAGGAAGAATTTTTGAGGAGTGAGACGAGCTTGTGGCCTTGATCGTGACACTAGAAAATTATTTGTCGTTTGGAGGTCTCGTGGTTTGGTAGTGGAGAGGTTCGAGAGGATGAGAAAACTCAATCTGGGGATGAGTTGTTGACGAGTATCTTTGAATTTATATTGATTGTTTTGCCACAATTTTTGGGGGGGAAATTTTGGGAGACGAAATTTTGTTGGTGAGTTTTTCATAGAAATATGAAGTAGGTTTGAGGAACTTTCATGCGAATTTAAAATTTAAATTGATGTGATGACAAAAAAATTTCTAGTGAAAACGAGTAAAACATTCACTGATTTATTTATACGAAATTGTTAGAGAATTTTTTTTAGTGAAAAATGAAATAATTTGGAGGATTTGGATGAAAATTTCTATTTTGAATTGAGATTACAATGAGAATGTTTAAAAAATATGAAAATTTGAGGAACAATTGTCTCGAATCTCCGGCTGGTTTCAAAATTCATTCAACTGCTATTTTCAATAAATTTTTACGATAATTTCATCATTCTCGCTCAGAAGTTTAGGATTTTTTTGAAGTTCCTGTATAAATGTCGCTTTCACCAAAAAAATGAGATAATTTTGAAGATTTGCAATGAAAATTTAAATTTTTGATTGAGATTATGTAACACTTGTCTCGAATCTGCGAGGGATTTTAAAATTCAAGCAACTGTCTTCTTTATTCTGCTGAATTGTTACGATAATTTCCCCATTCTCCCTCATAAATGTAGAATTTTCTTCAATTTCCACCATAGATGTCACTTTCAATTAAATTTCTACAAATTCCCAACTATTACAGAGCACTTTCGCTGAAGATTCTCCTCGTGGAGCGGAAAACCGCTCCAAAAATTCCGCTATCTCCCTTAAATTCCTAAATACTCAGGAGAAACGGAACTTTCAACAAAATTGACTCATCTCAAACTCGTTTCACCACTCAGCCACTGAATGGACAATTGGCAACAGCTACTCCAAGAATCATAAATTCATCCGTGATAATCCACAATAAAATACAGATCATAATCACAGCAGTAGAACAATTGAAGAGTAATTTTTTGAAGGAATAGAATGGAATAGAATAGAATTCATCATCATTCAGTTGGTGAATACAGTAACTGTTTTACACCTACATAAGCTTCTCATTCTCAACGACTAATACCTATAAAAATAAACGATAAAAGATAACATATTTGCTTGTAACCTCGACCTGAAAGCGGCCAACAAACAATTTTCCTGAGAATTCGTTCTATAGAGCAGAAATACAGCTCCGAAAATTCCGCAAATTCTCAAATATTCGGGGAAAACTGAAATCTCAACAAAATCGACTCGTCTCGAACTCGTTTCACCATTCCACTACTGATTTAGTCATGATCAGTTGGTAAGAATCCCTTCAGTTAAAAAATTTCACATTTTAGATCTACTGAAATTTCAAGGAATTTTGAAATTTAAAATTCAGAATTTCATGGAAAACTCAGTGAAAACTGTAAATTTCAGTTCAATTGTCCCCTGAAAATTCGTAGAAATTTGCAGAAAATTCAAATACATCGAGGAATTCTCATCTCAATGCTGTTAAAAAATTTGGAATTCCACTTAATTTTCAGTGAAACCTGAATTTTCCTCCCATAAAACGCACTCAATACCACTCTCCAAGAAATTACTAGTCTGCTGCCCATGAAATTTCATTCCTCTTCCAACAGTGTAATGCATAATTAACAAAGATCATCAGTCAAAGCCCCGATAATCAAAAATCGCAATGCACGTCATCCCCCCTCAAAAAATCATAAAACCAAACTATAGGAACTAATTGGTTTGACGAGACTCTCGCCCTGTCACCCCGATGTCACTCTGAACCGAGAAAGTCGGCGCGAGTCCCTCTCATGGAAAAATAAACAAGCGAAAATAACGAGAATTAAAAAAAAAGCCTCAAAATGAAGAAGGAAAAAAGTGCAGTTTCACCACACGGATTTTATGGCGGGGCCATACGTTATGATCGTTCATTTGTCTCCTTATGGGGCCAGATAGTCGTGGCCCGACATCGCCATAAACAGATCCTGATGACGTCAGGGCCCATCGAGTGTGGCAACTGCGGGAGAACCGAGAGGTGGGCGAGTCCGATTGCTCTCACATTCAGTGCAAGATGAAATGACTGATCACAACTTTGAAAATAATTCCACAGTCATCGATAATCGAATATTTGATGATTATCTCTTCAAGTGAACATCTCCATAAAAGAATCACTGATCCATATCTTCTTTACATTACATTCCATCGAATCACTTCAGAATTCGATAAATAATGTTAAAATCTTTTGATATTTTTCCCTGATTTTTTAAACATTTTTTTAATGCTCTGTAACGATTCAAGACAGGTCACAAAGACTCGTTAACTCAATCTTTGAATTCAGTAGCGAAGTGGTAAAACGGTACAAGTCAATTTTGACTATTGACCAGTTTTCAGTGAATATCTCGGAATCTAAAGGAGATAACAAAATTTTTATCATAACCTTTTTTGTAAAGCCCATTGAGAGCTACAACAAATGTCATAACGAAAATTTCGCTATCTCCCTTATATTCGGAATTATTTCTCAAAAACTCAACTGGGAGATAAGTCGACTTAACCGTTTTACCACTTCGCTACTGAATTGTTAATTCAGTTATTAATAGTAATTATGAATTGTCAACATTGATTTAATATTTTCAATGTTAGATCGTCCCAAGGGCTCAATAAACATCGGAATTCCGAGGAAAAAAATTGAAATGTCATCAAGTGTCTCGTCATCTCCGCAATTAAACATCTTCAAGAAAAACGCTGTTGTATGTTATTTTAATTATATTCCATCGTATAATTGCGGAATTATCAAGAAATGATTTTTCACAAATTTTATATCTTCTCTCCATTTTTTAATACTTTTTAAATCTGTCTTAATGACTCGGAGGGCGTCACCAAGGATCGAGAAATCAACCATTGGACTATTAATTAAATTATTAATTATTGATAATAATTAACAATTGTTTTCGTAATAATTATTAATTATAGCTAATTATGAATTATAATTATGACTTCAATATTTTCATTTTTCTATCTTCACAAAGACTCAATAAACATTGGAATCCCAAGGAAAAAATCGCAACATCATCAATGATCAAATGTCTCGTCATCATCTCCTCAATTAAGCATCTCCATAAAAAAACTCGGTGATCTATATCTCAATCCGATCGAAACGATTTTCCACCGAACAAAAGAGAAAGACGAATAATTCATGCAACAACGCCTTTACATCAGTTTTCATCTACAATTAAACTGGGTTAATTGAGGGAAGATGAGTTAATCAGGTTAGCCACATGGACAAGCTCAACTGATTCTCCATTTCGCGATCGTATTACCCATTTCGATATGAATAAGAAAGTCGTGTGGGATCGTGCGGCATCAGGTGGGGAATCCAGCTGAGAGGGAAAAGAAGTGAGGATGGTTTTTGTTGGGGTATAAAACCGGTAGTTGGGAGGGCATTGCTGCGCAATTACTAGGATGAAATAAATGCTTCCTGGAAGAGGGCAACTTGAGGCTGCGTTCAGGGATCGTGCCTCGGAGTGGAGTAGCTGAATTTGTAAGACACAGAGTAATAAACATATTTACATTCTGACAATTAGTTGTTTCAGTTTTCAGCTCAGAAGAAATTTTTTGCTTCCGAGTGGAAGATTTTGTCTGTTTTATTCACTGAGAATTATCAAGGGTACAATGAGAAAACAAGTGTTTTTTGAGAAGTATCTCTTTACTTGCATCAAAAAATTCGTGGCTTGAAAATTACCAAACGCACATCTCACACTAAAAAAAAAAAATCTTCCGCCAAGAAATTTTATTATTGTCCGAAAAATGAAGAGAGTTTCTTCACATTGAGAAAACGATTTCTCAAATCAATTAAAGTGATTTTTGCATTAAAATATTTTAGTATTGAGGCTAAAAAACTATTAAATGAATTAATTCAATTTTACTTGGTGTGAGAAATCGCTTTACTTGACGAGTTTTTATTTTCTTAGTGCGAGATATTTTACTCTTGAAAATTTTCAAGTCAGAAGTTTCTTGATATAAGTATTTCTTAAAAACCTTTGTTTTTGTCAGTGTAATGCAAGTGTCATCCGCAGACATTCAAACATGAAGATTTTAATTAAATTGCATGAAAATTTTTTTGAAGAATTCAGTGACAATCAAACATTTTTAATTACGATATTGATTTCTGCAAAAATTTGACGTATGAATGAATTTTAGAAAATTATTTGCTCCTCAATTATCATCATTTTGGATTTTCGGAATTGTGTCTGATCTTGAAAACATTTTCTACTTAGGGCCGGTTGCACCAAGCCCTGTTGTTAGCCAAATACATCGTGATCGTATGACGATCACCGTCACGGTCAATCCTTGACGGTGATTTGACGGTATACGAATTCAGATAAAAATTACGGAACGTTCTGGAAAAATCCCGTGACTCGAGGCCCGGCTGTACTATCTTTCGAATGTTATCTGGATTTTTTTCATCTTTCGTAATCCAAAATTGTCAATTGAGTGGTACATCATGTAGAAATTCCCAAAAATGATGATAAAATGATGAAGAAAAAATAGAAAAATCCTTAACTTTTTCAAAGAACGTTTTTAATTGAGATTTAGAAGGAGTTGAAAAAAGTGGAAATTACAAATATCTGATTCGCTGTGGCAAATTATCTATTAGCTATCATTTTTCACGGTGGATAACAAAACACTAACTCCTCACGGGAAGTGACAGCTAGGTATCTCAATTTTCAAAACAGTGGTATGTAGTCATCTGCCATTTTTATGTGATAAAAGTGTGATTAAAAAATTCTCGAAAATATTACAACTTTTTTCAAAGAGCCTTTTCCGTAATAAATGTCTCTGTGCAGTGTGGAAAAAGATTTACGAAATCAGTCTTCCCCTTGCATGATATTGGGTGACAGGCCGCCATTTGTCACCGTAAATCAGATACATTTTTCAATTTCTTGTTCTTCAACTTATTCTGAATATATATTAAAAATACGCTTTGAAAAAATTGAGAATTTTTTCTACTTTTTTAAAATTATTCATTCATAATTTTTCAAAACTTCTGCATGCTGCAGGACTTAATTGACAATTTCAGATGACGAAAGATGAGAAAAAAAAATCGAGATAACGTTCGAAAGATAGTACACCCGGGCCTTAAGGTAAAAATTACGTGACAGTTCCGTAAAATTTTCTACAACCGCCTTGCGCTCCGGAATTACGGAAAAGATACGTAATTTTTATTGAATATTTCTCTCCTTGCATTATTAGGGATTCACAATTGCGAAATTGAACGAGTAAAATCATAACTCTAAAAAAGCTTGTTTTTTAGACTTATGAAAAAAAAAAATTAGAACAGCTTGAATATGCCAAATTGAAACATCCCCGAACACCTTGAAAAACCATCGTAGGACGATACTAATCCAGATGTCGTCCCAAACCGGTCAATTCGACATTGATACAAATCAATAAATTCGATCCCCCGACGCGTGGGCGTCAGTCGAATGCCACACACAGCAAAAAAAAAATCGTAGGCGGAGATCCGCAGATCCATAGACGGTTCGTTTGTGCTTCCGTTCTGTCAACATGACAGAATAATCGAGTGTTGTTAAATCTCGAGGCAAATGAGTATCTCCTGACACAGGAACAAGGACTTATCTGTATGCAGACCAAGTCGTCACAATAAGAACTGACGCAAGCCGAGTGTAATCTCTCGCTCTCTCTCCCCCCCTCTCTCTCTCTCTCTCTCTCTCTCTCTCTCTCTCACCTTGTCCCGAATACAGGTGTGCAAGGGGCGGGATAGGAAAAGAGGCGTCGTCCTAGCAATAGACAAAAGTGAATGGGAGAATGAAGATGTCTGTCGTTTAACGAGATAATCGGGCTCAGGTGTGTTTTATTTCATTCAAACCGGTATCTGGCACTTTCCTGACTGTTTAAGGGCACAACTCTCGCTCTCGGTGAGACGGAGGTCTTCCAGGGGAGTTAGAAAGCTGAGGTTAACGCTGGGAAACGGGGGAATTCAGCAATGAGGTGACTTTTGCTGTTTTCAGTTTGCTCTATTTTTCTAGTCTGAGTTTAAATGATCCGCTCGGTTGGAAAATTAGTCTTGAAATGTCGGGTGAGAAATCGTGAAATGTGCGATGTAAGAACGAGGAATGAATTGAATTTGTAGGCAGAGAGAGAATTACTGAAAATTGGTTGAAAAATTTTGGTCTACATTTCTGATAGACTTGTTGGATGGTTTTAGCGAGTAGTTTAACTGGAATTTTGGGGAATTTTGGCGCGAGTTGATGAGAACATTAATGGAAAGTGGAAAATTTAGGTGAATTATTTCATGAAAATCAAAAATGAGAAGAATGCAATTCATTATTGAATTTTTGAAGGAAATTGGAAATTTTAGGAACTTCCAACCCTAAATTTAATTCAATGTCGCTCGACTGAGAATTATTATTAGACTATCTATGAAATTTTAATTTTTTAAATACATTAATAAATTATTTTTATTGGTAAAAAATTTTGGCTGAAATTTCCGGGACAGTTCAGAATTTTGTCATTAAAAATTCATATTTTTATGTAGAAATCAGTCTAAACTATAATTTTCAGTTCAATTATTGAAAATTGATAGAATTCAGGAAAATTCAGGTAAATATATTCTTGAAGTTTCAACTTATTGAAAATTCCCCATTGCTACTGAATATTCACGCATTCGTGAATCAACAATCCCACGAAAAATTCGTTCTTAAATTGAATTCAATTTCCCGAAATAGAAAATAATTTTTAATAAACTGGGGTTTCTCTTTTTCGCGCTCTGACTGGAGCAGATTTTTGTTCACAATCTTCAATTCCACTGACATTTCGAGGAATTTCATTGATAGTTCCACTGACAAGTCGAGGAATTTCGTAAATGAAAGTTCATAATTTGATGTGAAAATCAATGAAAACTGTAAATTTCAGTTCAATTATTCCATGAAAATCAATAGAATGCAAGAAAATTCAAGTAAATATATTCTTAAAGGTTCAACTTCACGAATACTTATAGAAAATTCTGAGAGTAATGAAGATTCATGTCTTCATGAATCAAAAATTCCATAAAAAATTTGTTTTTAAACTGAATTCAATTCCCCAAGATTGAAAATCATTTTCAATAAACTGAGATTTCTCTTTCGCGAGCTCCGACTAGAGCAGAATCAGGATCCAGCTCCAATCAGGTTCCTTATCCCTCTATCGATTTTTGTTCACATTTTTTATAACTCAATTTTCCGACTCAATTAACTTCAGGTTTCCAATCGTGCTTTTATTTTCCGCAATGATTTCGCCCGGTGAAAGTCGCACTGGCCTTACCCGAACTGTCTTAGTCTTCGGTGAACCCTGGGCGGTGACCTTGCTGTATTGGGCAGACTGCAGTGACTTAACGTGTGCACGATTTGTCAGATCCTCAGCAACACTTTTCTCCTCACCACGCGTCAGTGTTGTTGTCTTCCGTATTATTCGTGTCACGATGCGACGTGTTCCGTTCTCACCGCGTTTAGAGGTCTTTGTCGACTCAATCGACGAGCCTAGTTTATCAAATTATTTATCTCTCGGGTATATATTTCTTTTTTTTTGTCCGAGAAACTCGTTTTTCCAGTTGGGACTCGATGATTCATTATTTTTGTTGGATTTAAATTAGTGCGGAAAAAAATAAATTCCCAAATTGGCGATTTTCCCAGTGTTTCGAGACTTTTGTGAAATTTGAAATTTGAAATCATTGGAAATTCACAAAAAAAATTACCTATTTTACCCCAGTACGGGAAAAAAATTCCTCAATTTCCGAAATCGATTAAAAATAAATTGTTTGTTTAAAAAAATTGAACGTTCAATTTCTCCAACTTTTCGAATGAAAGAAAAAATTGTTTTCCCCCTATTAAAAACAATAATATAATTTTCATTGTTTTTGTGGACTTTAAATTAATGCAGAGGAAAATGAATTCCCAAATTGGTAATTTTCCTGGTGTTGCGAGACTTTTATGAAATCTTAAATTTTCAATGATTGGAAATTCACAAAAAAAACTACCTATTTTGCCCCAGTAACTGAAAAAATTTTCTCAATTTCCGAAAATAATTAAACATGAATTGTTTTTGTTTTAAATAAAATTGAAAGTTCAATTTCTCCAACTTTTCGAATGAAAGAAAAAATAGTTTTCCCCTTATTAAAAAGAATAATTTAATTTTCTCCCAGTAATTTCCAGTGCATAATGCATGAATCCAGGTTATCTCTGCCATTATTCAGCCGGTTGATAATTGGAATTCATGTTGTAATTAAGGAAAAACCAAAGCAGTTTCAAAGTAGAAATCCCATTATCATTAAAAAACATAATTTTACCAGTCTAGCCATGTAGAGCCCCAAACGCGTGGGCAAGATCAAGGTCTCGGATCAGCTGTTTCCTATTTTGTCTCGGAAATTTATTTATGTAAATTGGCCGAGCCAAACCCACCGCCGATGCACTGTTACAAATTTTTGGGTGAAGTTTCCGCGAAACTTTTATGAAATTTTTATTAATGACATTTTAATTGTAGTTCCACTGAAATGTTAAGGAATTGCGCAATTAAGAATTGAAAATTTTATCTAGAAATCAATGGAAATTGTAAATTTTAGTTCAACTATTCCAAGAAAATTAACAGAAATTATAAAAGTTCAGGTGAATATATCCTTCAATTTTCAATTCATTGAAATTTCAACGTAATTTGCAACCGAATATGCATGTTCTAATCAAAAATTCAAGGAAATTAATAAATCCTTGTATTCCTGCTGCTCAAAAATATAGAATTGAATAGAATTTGAGAATTAAATTTTCACCGAAATCAGAAATTTAATTTTTTCTCCCCTAAATCCAATTGCATGTCACTCTCCCAAAAATTACTGGTCAAGTCCATAATATTTCAATGTTTCAATTTCAAAATTTCAAATTTCACGATTTCCCGTACACAGAAATTGTGACAAAGAGTGACATTGAATCCGATTTGGAGGAAAAATAGTTATGAAATTTCAAGTTGCAGGTAGAATTCAAGAAAATTCATAAAGTTTTCAGTGGCAGTGAGACGGAAATTTCACAATTTGATTGAATTTTCAATGGAACATGAATGTTCAGAAACAAAATAACATGAATATTAAATTTTTCCTTGAATTTTCCTGATTTTTCCCAACTTCCACGGAATAATTGCTCTGAAAAATCAAAAATTTTATTGATTTTCGATCATTCGAGCCGAAAATCACTGGAATATTCCATTTTTCAATGACAAGATTCCCGAAATTTCAGGGGAAATTGAACATGATAAAAATTTTCGCGATTCGCCACGGAAAATTCAGACAAAAATTTTTCCACAGTATAAATCGCAGTCCCCCCAATTCCTCGAGTCTCTCGGACAAACCCTAGACCCCCAACCCCCCAAAAAATACCTAAAACTTCGGTGGACAATCGTCGCTTAGTATAAACCGCCTGGAGATCACTGGCGGGGCTGGACCCCGCGACATTATCGCGGTCGTCCTCCTCCCGCGTGCCCTGCACGAAGAGCCGGCCGCTCTTGCTGAACCGATACATCGACATCACAAACCTCAATTCCTCGAATAAAATTCAAATTCAAGCAGAACCGTTAAATGTCATTCCCCATGCAGTCACAACTCTCCCCTAGCCCCCTCGACGCCTGAAGAATCCCGTTCTTCACATGTGATTATGAAACTGTTGACATTCCACGGAGATAACACAACCGAACCACAGCCTCAACCACTGACAATACAATTATCCCACCGAACCACTCAAACAATTCAATCCAATAAAAAAATAAACTGATTATCCACACTGAGATTTCGATTTAACCCAGCGAGAACGTGTCGTATCAAAACTCAAAAGTACACTGTTAAATATTCCTTTCACTCAGTGAATCACTGAAGAGTCAACTTCCCACTGTCGTAGGAATCCAACGCAAGTGACGCCTCCATGCACAGTTATTACGTAAAATTGAAGAACCAGCAATGAAAAATGAACTCTAAAAAATGTAATTCAAAATTCGCGATAGGTATGAGTTGTGGCCGAGAGCACGCGGGATTCAACACTCGTTGTTATTCGTTCGTTACAGGTGGATTTATGGAGCAATCGCTTTGTTTATTATTACGGATGATTCCAGGGTTAATCCCCACCATTGTCCTCGTCACAACCACGCAGTGGTGACGTCAAATCATAAATAAATAGGTGAATTTGTGGGTTTAAGATTGGTACTTTTGAATGATACCAGGCGCTCGGGAATACGCGCGCTCCTGCCACGGAACCGGCACATCCACTGACTGTTGCGCTTTGGATCTTCCCCACCCGCATCTGCCACTACTCCAGCGAGTACGGAACGATGGTTAAACGTTGAACTGGGGGTGAGGGGGAGGGGGAGGGGGAGGGGGAGGAGGAGGAGGAGGAGGGAAAATGTAATACGTTGCACAGGTGAGACACATACTATCCCCTCCGCCCGGGAGTTTTTAAAGTCAGTATCGTTTATAATGGGGTAATGGAGGTGCGCATGCGTGGAGGTGAGGCTCAACCTGGCCTCAGTGGTTAAGCGTGGGCGAAACCCGACGTTTTCGAATCGTATTGTCCTTCCGACTTTCCTTTTGTGGAGGATACCTTTTTTTATGTTTTTTTTGGGGGGGAGGGGGGGAGGTGAAACATTTAAGGAGGATCATTTTGGGGAGGGGAGGGGATGTGGAAGTAATTAAGGATATTCAATGCCTTTTAGAGTTGGGATCACGCACTGTTTTTGAATTTGAAATTGAAATTTTTGGTGCATGTATTGGCAATCTTCATTAAGGGGAGACGGAACCCCTGCGTTTATATGAATTTTTAGAATTGTTTTCTCCTGTAATTATTATTTTTTACTCATTACACTACTTCATTGACTCAACAATGCGATAATCGAGTCGATAAAGTAATTTCATAGATAGAAATTAATAATTGTCGGAGAAAACACAATTCTAAGATTTGATGTAGACAAAGGGGTTCCGTCTCCCCTTAAGGATAAGTCGTATCCAAGGTCTTTGGCTATTTTTTCTTTAGTGAAATGGTTTTCTACTTTTGTCGTCGAACACTAGAGCTGAACATTGAGATCCGTTTGACTCTGAATTTTCGGACATTTTACAATGATTTTATTATTTAAACTTGGCAGGTCTGAATTTGAATCTCGATATTGAATCGTTAGAAAACATTTTAAAAATGTGAGTTTGCGAGTTAGGATCACGCACTGTTTTTAAAATTTATGATTGAAATCTGCGATACAACTATTAGAAATCCTTATCAATTCTTACTCAATTTTATGGAAAAATCAATGGAAACGGTAAATTTCAGTTCAATTATTCCAAGAGAATCAACAAAAATCTGGAAAATTTTGGTGAAAAAATTCTTGAGTTTTCAAAAAATTGACAATTGACCGCAATTTGGAACAACATATTTATGTTTTAATTGCCTAGTGACGTAAGTTGAGGAATTATTCTTTGAGACTGTGTCTCTATCACACAAAATAGGGACGAACCCATAAAAAATACGAATTATATTGCTTTCATGTCAAGAACAATTAAACGAAAGTCATTAAAAGCCCCTTTACGAGTGAATTAAGTGAGGCAATGCCTTAAATTTCTTCAAAATAGTGATTAAACTTCGGAATTCTTCAGATACAACGGAGAATGATAAGAAATACTTGATAATTACTTTTTGTATTTATATATCAAGAAACGTGTTGTTTTTCAATAGATCATTTTCCCCGAGCTAGAATGGAGTGTAATACACACTAGTGATAGAAAAAAATAGCAATTTCATGGACAATTAACTAGTAATTTTCAAGAGAGCGGCATTGAATTCGGGTTATGGGGGAAAACAGTGGAATATTTTTTATTTCCATCAATTTATATGAAATAAATGCACTGAAATTTACAGCTTCGATTGATTTTTCCAGAAAGTTTTGAATTTTCCAGGATGAAATTCCTTAAAATTTCTGGGAAATCATGATAAACACGACGAAAATTATTTGGTGAATTTCAACTACTAATTAATTAAAATTCAGAAAAGATTTTTCAATTTCATTCGACAACCATTTAGTAAATTTTCGATAAATGTTAATAATGTTAATAATGTCAATTTTTTGGATGGATCAAATTTAACAACAAATTGTTGATTATTGCGAAACCTTTTTATTGCCGTATCTTCTATTCGAGACACTGATCCATTATCAAGACAGAAACGATTGCGGGATTGTTTCCAAATGTATAATTGCCCTCACCATCTAGCTTGGTAGTCAAAAATGATGGAATGTATTGAATTAAAGGTTCAACCTGGTTGCTTTTTATTTATAAATAACATTGTTAAAAATTTCTAGCCGAAAACTCCCGTGAGCTCCTTGGAATCTTCTTCTCCTTGAAATTTCAAGTAATGTCGTTACGAAGAATTCTAAATCAATTGATTAGTTGAAATTCATCAAATAATTTTCTCCCTGAAATTGACATATCATTCTCCATTCATCTCATTCAAGTGTTCCATTTTTCCTCTTATTTCTATTCAACATAATGATTTAGTTACCCACATCAATGATTTAATACATCCCACTATTTGGCCCTCAAACGTGGGTGAGAAGGTTGCTGTTATATTTATCATCCATCTCATTTTCTCTTTTTGGTAAGATTTGAGCTGTTTTGTAACATTGATTGGGAGAAGAATTGACACAAGTGTCGAAATGCTCGCGGATACGTGACGGGAGAACAAGAGCGTCATTGAATGCTCAGTCATTCCCGTGTTTGACAGACATTGTGATTCATGTATCCGAAAAATTATGTGTTTTGGTTGTGTCCGGGAGGTTATTACATGGGTGGGTTAATTTATTCACACTGAAGAGTGATCGTAATGGATAGGTCTGGGCGGGCATGACTGGTATGAATACGAGAAAATTACTAGCTTTACGGATTACGCGTTTGATTTTAGTCTGAGGGTAAATCACGATTCATAATTGAATGAAGCTCGTCCATTCGTGGGATTAATAATCACTTGCGCGGAGGATATATCATTTGTTCGTTAGAAATGGGCGGCAGTCAAGTGAATTCAATTGTTTGGCGTAAGTCTGATCCTCGAGACATGTCAGTATGTTACACTACTGTTATTGTTTCCCTTATAGGCGGCATGACAGGTGCTTCCTGTTAATTTCTCAATGGCCAGTGGCTCATGATTCAATGGTAATATGAGCTTACCCACTCCCAATTGCGATATCATCTTTCTGATCTAATTAACATGAAGGAAATAACATTTTTTGTTTGTGAATATTGATGTCAATTCAGAAACAATTTTCATTGCATGAAAACTTGGAAATTTAAAATCTGAATTTGAAAAAAGTGATATTTTAATTAAAATTTGAAGATATTTTGTCACAAAAAATTCACAATTTGATGAAAAAATAATGGAAACTGAATTTCAGTTCTATTATTCCATGAAAATTCATAGACATGAGAAATGAAAAATTGAAAATGAAAAATTGGGGAATTCTTGTCTTTTTGTGACTTAGAAATGTTAAATTTCACTAAATCTTTATTGTTTTTCCTTTAAGGATATCCAAGTATCTATTAGTTTGTTCAATCATCAAATTTGTCAATTAAATTGCGTGAGAAGAATTTGCAAAAAATCATGAATATTCAGCGTCACTCAAATTACATTCTGCACAGAATTATTATTTTTTTAAACATTCACTGTTTATAAATGAATAACTGAAATTGTTTAAACTCTCGGAAACCTTATTTTTTTACGCATGAATTCGATTGTTTATAAATTATTTATAAAAAATGCTCGTAATTTTCAAAAATTGCACTTTTTGAATTGTTTCATTAATCTTCCTTCAAAAATAAACTTTCCATTTTTTTTCAGACTTTTCAATGTTTTCTAGCGGTTTAATATCGAGATTCCGGAAAATGTCCGGAAATTCAGGGCTAAGCGGAGCTCAAATGAAAGCTCTGATGTTCGACTACAAAAGTAGAAAAACATTTCCCTAGAAAAAAATAGCCAAAGTACTTGAATATCCTTAAATCGAATTCAATGTCCTGACAATTACAGATAAATTGTTCATGAAATTTCAATGTTTTTCTAACAATCTTATTTTATTTTATTTTATTTTACTTTATTTCATTTAAGTTAATTTCATTTTATTGAAAAAACTTGTCACTTCATAAATTTGATTTTTGAAATCTCGAAACAACCTGGGCATAACAGCACGTCTCAAGCAAGAAGGAATGAGAATAAGTTTAGTGACATTAACGCAAGTACTTATCTACCTCCCCGTGATCACTTAAGCCTAATACGGCCCTCATCGTTCTCTTTACGTCTTTTCCATCTAAAATCGCCTAGATTGCGCAATGCCCTAGTTTTTTTATTCCGTTTTAACACTAGTCACTTGGCCAATTCAAATTACTCTCTGAATTTAGTACTGCTGATATGTTGATGAAAGGTTTATCGTTTTTCTCCTTTTGAGTGGTCAGAAGGGGTCTGGATTTCTTGTTTTGCACTTGCTAATTAACTCCCGACGATGCTAATTAGTCCTGCAGTTGCCTCAAAGTTTTGCCCCCGGGGGGAGATGCTGAGTGTCGAGGAAACACGAGACAAGGATGGGACCCAAACGGAAAGACATGCGTATGCTGAATGCGAGCAGACGCCTGTGGCGCAGGAGATCCTACAGCGGATATAGAGTCATCGCACCCGTTATACCCGGGACCCGTTTCACTTCGACTTCCTGCGTTGCTTATTGTTGTTCCTTAAATCTGAGGTGATTATTCTTTCCAAATTTATTACTTTCTAGGCATTTTCCACGGTTAAAACCAAATTTTTTTATTTTATACGAAAGAAGAAGATTGTCTTTTGTCAAGAAGATCATCATATTGCCAAGAAGATTGTCTTTTCTCGTTAATTTGTGAGAAGATTGGACTTAATTGCGTCTAGTAAGTGGTTCTATCGGAAAAACAATTATTCCATCAAAAATCGAAAGATAAACGACCGATTTTGGGTCATTAGTTTCTAAAATAGATGTGATAACTTTTTTTTTATGAAGATTTTAGGAAGTTGGAGAAGTGGAGGAAAATATCTTCTGTTTGGGAGAATGATAAGGCATTGTTGAAATATTTAAGCTGAAATTTCCGGTAAATTTTTTGGAAACGTTTATCATGTGAAAGTTCCACCGGAATTTCAAGAAATTTCGTCATTGATAATGCACTAATTGAAAACGTCAATGGAAACTAAATTTCAGTCCAATGATTCCATGAAATGTTCACTGAAAACGAACAGTAATTATTCTCTCCAAATTCATTACTTTCTAGGCATTTTCCATGGTTAATACCTATATTTTTTATTTAAACGCCAAGAAGATTGTCTTTTCTCGTTAATTTGTGAGAAGATTGGACTTAATTGCGTCTAGTAAGTGCTTCTATCGGAAAAACAATAATTCCATCAAAAATTGAAAGATAAACGACCGATTTTGGGTCATTAGTTTCGAAAATAGATGTGATTACGTTTTTTTGTGAAGATTTTATGATGTTGGAGAAATGGAGGAAAATATCTTTTGTTTGAGTGAATGACAAGACATTGTTGAAATATTTAAGCCGAAATTTCCGGTACATTTTTTGGAAATTCTTATCATGTGAAAGTTCCACCGGAATTTCAGGAAATTGGAATTGAATTTCTAACAAATGGGATTTTTTTATTGAAATGGCTCGACATTGAAAACGACTCGTCATTAAAAAATCAAATACTCCGACCTTCTCATCAAATTATCAAAACTGGAAATTTCAGTTCAATTATTTGGTGAAAATCAGAAGGAATTAAGAAGCTTCAGGGGTATGTCTCTACGAATTGAAAATTAATTGGAAATTCAGGTAATTTTGGGACTGACTATTCCCGTTCAATTGAAAATTCGCGTAAATTGTGAAATTTCTGGTGAAGTTATTGGCAATTACCATCAAGTAGGGATTTTCGGGGAATGTGGTCACTGAGAATTCACAGTTTAATGGAAAAATAAATGAGAACTGTGAATTTCAGTTCGAATATTCCATGAAAATCAATAAAAAATGAAGAAAATTCTAATCAATATTTTCTTGAATTCTTTATAATTTGAAAATTCAGCATAAATCGAGGAATTCTCCTTCTTCTCCTGCTGCTCAAAATTTTAGAATTCTATTGAATTCCCAGTGAAATAACAAATTTCATGATTTTTTCCTCCTAAATCAAACTGAATGTTGCTCTCTTGAAAATTACTACTAAAATGCATATGAAAATTCATTTTTTCCAACACTACCCTCAGAAATCGCGTGGAAAATTTCGAAGAATTTTTACCCCCAGAAATTTTTAATAACCTGCGCAGGTGAATTCCCTGATGCTTCAGTCAAGGAAAAAAGGACTGAAGAATGAAAAAAGAAGCGCGTTTGATAGTTTTTACCGTTACCCAGAGGCCGGTATATTTATGTACGTCTGTCGGGATAACGAGGGTTCCTGGGGGCCTTTCCTCATCGCACATAGGGCCCAGATGGTAATAGGATAGCACCAACCACGCGTGCTCCAGGCATTTCCACTGTGATGTCATCCTAGTAGAAAAAACTGACTGATATGAACGAAATTGTATAGAATCAAATACCCAAAGGTGTTCTGAACTCTGGAGTTTATTCCGAAGCATGAAGTGACCCACCAACGGACGTTCAACCGTGACTCGGTAAAAAAATATAATTTGAGAAAGAAGAGTTGAGCAAAAAATAGAGAGGATAGGAGCGATTGATCGACTGAGGTAATCGAGTTAAGACCCCACGAGGTATTAACGGAAATCCAATATGACGGGTGAGGAAGCTCTCTTATTATCGAACGTCGAGAGCCGGAAAAAACATTCTCAAGGGAATTAACGTAGTGATTAATGACAAAATAATTTCGAATGATCACAGAAAAAAATTCATGATTTTCGGGATGAAAATTCTGTTAAATTTCCTGGAAATTTTTATCCAATGACATTTTCACTGGAATTTGAAGGAATTTTTATTATTGAAAAGTCACAATTTGATGAAAAAATCAATGAAAACCGTAAAATTCACATCAATTATTCCACGAAAAATAATAGAAATTCGGAAGATTCAAGTAAATATATTCTAGATTTTTTTATTCACAACAAATTCTGCATTATTTGGCACTGAATATTCATGTTTTTAATATTTATTGTTGACACTGACACTTCCTTTGAAGTTTCAAGGAATTTCGGCACCAAATATTCATATTTTGAATATTTCTGTTTCTCAAAAATGTAAAATTCTATTAAATTTCCAGCAACATTTAAAAATTTCCATCTTTTCCCACGAATGCAATTCAACCATGAATTTTCTTCTCTTTTACTAATGATAAATTTGTTTTATTAAACGAAAAATAACAGCAAATCTTCCCCTACCGCAAAAATTAATTGTTGACAACTGAATGTCGCGCGTTACCCAGGATAAACGCGTTAATAACATCATCCGAACAATTACCATAAACACAATTATGCAGGAACGTAAAAAACTCGCCCACACGGAATGCGTCGTGCCCACACAAACAATATTCCCTCACGATTTTTTTTTTTAATCCTCATCTCACCAAAGGTAAACCTAAAAAGGAGTCGACCGATGTCGCTCGACATCTGACGTTTCTCCCTTTTAATTATCTACGAATAAACAGCAATGATACAAGAAATAAACCCTAAAGAAATGAAAAATTGAAGTCACGAGATTGGCTTGATTTTCACCAAAATGATTGCGAAATATCCCACGGACGTGTTATTTTGACAAATAAGGCGGGATAAGAAGCTGATATTGCGAAATATTTTATTCATTAGGGTTTGGGTTGACGCGTGTGCGTAAAATACCGTGTGAGACTCATGCAGCCTCACCGGTCGGTCTTTTACCTTGACCGATAAAAGGAATGCACAGAACAAGTTTTGTCACACTGTCTGAGTCAATTCATATTATTGTTTTTTTGTTTACTGTTTTTTGGGAAGAGTAGCGCACTAAAATAATAATTTTTTTATTGATAAATCAGTTAGCTTCTTGAATATACAATCGATACGCTACCGCGTATCTCGATGAAGTTACCATTTACCGGTCCATTTAACAACGAAAATGAATTTAAAAATTCAGGTAGCTATTCGTCTGAATTTTTGATCTGTTAAAAATTCAATTGAATGCAATGTTCAATCGAGATTAGTAAAGGACTTAAAATTGAAATCAAAATAGAATTGAAAATTCGGATTTGTCTATTACTTAAATTTTGTAAAATTTCTAACAGTGTAGACAATTGAAAAGCTCTACTTTCTATTGTTAAACATTTTCGTCTGAATTTTCCGTGCCAAATGCTGGAAATTTCTGTCGTGTTTAATTTCCACTGAAATTTCAGGAAATACTGTCATTGAAAAATCAAATATTCTATTGATTTGCGGCCCAAATAATCAGAAAATCAATAAAATACTTAATTTCAGTTGAATTATTCCGTGAAAATTCTGAAAAATCAGGATAATTCAGGGAAAAATTGAGAATTCACATCATGAATTGTGAAATTTCCATCTCACTCCCCCATAAACTCATGAATTTCTTTGAATTTGACCTAAAACTTGAAATTTCATAACCATTTTCCCCTAAAATTTGATTCAATGTCACTCTCATGAGAATTACGATCATACTTTCCACGAAATTGTAAAAAACTTCTAACAGTGTATGACATCATGCCAAGAGGCCCATATATGCCGTCACCGATGCCATTTTCTACATTTTTAATTAAAAAAAAAAAACATGCAACACCTCCATCCTTAATCTCTCAATTCTATCAAGACTGAATAAAACGTTAATTTTACTGGTTGAATTGAACCTTAATTCCCAGTTTCCGCACGTATTAAAATGAAACTCCCCACCGGCAACTGAGATCTACGTGTGTGGAAACAATGGAGGGACACAATTACCCCAGGAATAACAAAATAAAGTAATAAAATAATCAATTCACTTTCGTTTTCCCATTGTGAAATGTTCACGTGCAGAATCGGATGAATCGACGATATCACCTTCAATTTAATCGTCTAATGGTGAAATAAACGATGATATTGTTCTCATCTACCCACGTGCGGTTCCCATGTATGAATGGATAAGATCCGATCAATTAGCCCCTCATGTATAGATATTCCAAATTTTTATTTTTTTCCTCATTGAAGTAGTTTTGAAGAAAATTGCGAGCTAATAAAAAACATTTGCTAGTTAGTACTTTTTTTTAAATAAATTTTTGAAAAATCACCCCTGAAAAAAAGGCGTTATCCCCCCTATTTCATTATTTCCAAAAAATTTTATCACCAATCGGTAGCAAATTGTTTGAAGATTTTTGCGAGTTAAGAAAAAATCGTCAATGCACTCCTATTATTGTGTAAATTAACAATTCCA
>NW_021680345.1:3925638-3959100 GCF_001412515.2 Diachasma alloeum
AGACCCGAGTTTGTAGCAAAGATATCAGACAAGATATGAATGTTTTTTTGAGCTCAAACGAAAGAGCGGGTCGAGAAATGGCGTGCTAGGACCTCTAAAGATGGTGTTGAACCAGGGGAGACTCCTAGAACCCACTGGAAAATGTTGTCACAATTGCGCTTTTCAATTGAAAACAGACATCATCTTTAGAGAGATTTGTCATCTTTAAAGACTTCTGCACGCCATTTCTCGACCCGCTCTTTCATTTGAGCCCAAAAAAACATTCATATCTTGTCTGAGATCTCTGCTACAAAATCTGGTCATCAACCCTGGTTTTCAGTTGAAATTGGAATTGTTAATTTACACAATAATAGGATTGCATTGACGATTTTTTCTTGACTCGCAAAAATCTTCAAACAATTTTCTATCGATTGGTGATAAATATTTTTGGAAATAATGAAATAGAGGGGATAACGCCTTTTTTTTCAGAGGTGATTTTTCAAAAATTTATTTAAAAAAAAGTATTAACTAGCAAATGTTTTTTATTAGCTCGCAATTTTCTTCAAAACTACTTCAATGAGGAAAAAAATAAAAATTTGCAATATCTATACATGAGGGGCTAATTGATCGGATCAAATAGATACGAATTTGCGTAAGGCACGACAGAGGTGGCGACAGCTACAGTTGAGTAACAGCAAGCGGGAATCGTAGAAAGGTAGTTGAGAAAATGAGGTACGGTCGACACAGCAGGAAAGCATTTACCGTCCAGCGATTGCAGAGTGGCCTGAATTACCCGCGTTTGTTATTCAAATTACACCACATTTTACAAAGAGGAATAAAATTAGTTTCAGGAATATGATTCTGATTTTCAGCGAGCCCTAATTTTTAAGAATCTACCTTATCTATCTTTATTGGAAAAAAAACCCCAGGACAAAATCCCTTCGGAACCATAAATAAAAACATTAAATTGCAAAAAAAAATTGTATAAAAGCATATTGGACATATTACAAACATTCTCAAAAAAACAACAAAAAAAAACAGAATCCATCCCTAATTATTATGAAACTGAAAGTAGCGAAAGATTCGCCAGCGGAAGATTTGATTCAGGCCAGGGATGGCCAATAATATTAGATTTTGACAATATTAGAAAAGGATAATCTCCTTATATTGTTCGAATTTAAATATATTTAACAAATTTGAAATATTATAAAATTTATTAACTAAATTTTCCGATTGATGGTGAATAAAATATTTGATAGTATTGAAATGTAATTTGTTAGTCAACAAGCTAATTCTAAATTTAGAATTATTATCCAAATGATCGTCAATCTTCCTACCTAAATTATTGGTTAATAGAATATTTCGAAATTTAAATGTACAAATTGATGGTTAATTTATTATTTAAAATTTTTAAGATTTATGTTAAAAATTGACAACTTCACAATTTAACGGTAATTATGATTGATGGATCTGCCTATCACTGATTCAGGCAAATCTAGAGGGCTAGAAATATTTTTAGGGCACGTACAAACTTGTTTGCAATTAAAAAACAATTGTACATATGATTGTTTGACCCTCAAAAATCCCCTAAATTGAGTCTTCCACTGGCGAATACTTCGCTAGTTTCAGCTTTATCTAATTATCAAGGATTCGCGATTGTAAAATTCAATGAGTGCGAAATTCTAGAATTCAGTGATTTTGTTACTAATTTTCAATGTCATTATCGGTAATTTTAAGGGAAACGTCACTGATTATTCCGAGACTCGTCTCTAATTTCTAGGAATCGATCACCAAATTTCAGTGATAGAAGCCACTGATGATCAGACTGTTAGAAAACATGTAGTTACATTTAATGTGATTTATGCGGGAAATCATAAAATTTCTGATTTCACTGACAATTCAACGAAATTCCAAATTATTTGGCAGCATTGGGAGGTGACGGCACCCCTGCATGTGTCGAATTTTGCAATCGTCCTCGTATTCATAATTATTAATTTCTGGAAACCAAAAAATTTCAATCGCTGCCTTACTATATTACGCAGTCCCTGAAGTTTTTTGTTTTCCAAAAATTAATAACTATGGACACGAGGACGAATTTAAAATTCAACACGTGCCAGGGGTACCGTTACCGCTTAAGACGAGAATTTTCAATGGAAACATGAATATTCACTGCCGAATCTAAAATTCAAGAATATATTTCTCGGAATTCTGCATATTTCTATTTATTTTCAGGGAATAATTGAACTGATATTTACAGCTCTCATTGATTTTTTTCATGAAATTATGATTTTTTTATGAAGAAATTCCCTGAAAGCTCAGTAGAACTGAAATGTGATAAAACTTTACAAAAAGTGGACCGGAAATTTCAGCCAAATTTGTAACAGTGCAGGGCTATTCTAATCAGTGAACAATATCATCGATCATTGGTGATAGATTTCGGATAAGTGAAATGTCCCTGGAAATCAGTGGCATGTTCCTCAAAATCAGTGGCATGTTTCTGAACATCAAATTTTTCATTCCTCTGTGTTGAATGATTATATTATCCCATGAATGAATAACACTGACTTAGCAATAACCGTTCTCATTACTCAGGTGACAAGAGAGGCAATAAAATAATGGTAGTAAAAGGATTTTTCTTACAACCTTGAGACTTACCTTGCGTCGCCATCTCTGCGGCGCATACAAAAAAATATTCAATTAGACTAGCGCAAATTGTCATCATGTAATCTTGTCAGGATTTGACTAATTCATTTTATTTGGGGACATTGAGGTAGACGAGGGGAACAATCCCTGCGATAATTTTTTTTTCGAAAAGTTATTATTTTTTATTTAGAAAATAAAAATTAAAGAACTAAAAGATTTCATTAATTTTAATTAATTTAAGTTTAATTTAAAAATTGAAAAATTTTTAAAGTAAAAGATTAATAAATTGATTTTTTAATTTAAAAATGTCGAATTCTGTTAGTTGTATGGATTACGACTGGAATTAATCGATTGAGATAACCATGATTTTCAATTATTAACCGGATACAACTTGAATTCGAATTTCGAATGTTGTGAATTTGAATTTTATTCAGGATGAAATCGTTCATGCAATCTCTTATTCATCTTTGAAACATGGCAAAAATGGGTTCCTCATATTGAGCGATCTTTAATATTTCAATGACAGTTTGAATTCGCAAATTAATTTTTTAAATTGAACAATTGTATTTCCAATTGATTGAGAATTCAAAACAAAAATTCCTTGATCATTTTGAAATCAATACGTCATCAAAAAAATATTTGGATGAATATTTCCTGTTTCCTGTTTCTTCACTTTCCAACAGATTTTATCGTCAATAATAATTCAAGATCGGACAGTCAGATCGCAATTTGAGTGAATTTTTTTTCATTCTGAAGATTTTCTCATAAGCTGAAACGAATGAAAATTCATCTGAATCACTTGATCAGAAAACATTCATGAAATTTCATTTTGTCTCACGTATGCTATCAAGTTCTACCACTATTTTTCCAGAATAACAGACCATTGAAAAGTTAAGATTATTCATCCCAAAGTTTACAAAATTTATATTCAAAATTACTAATAGTACTATGACAGCTCATAAAATCGATCAATTCCAACTGCGTTAAGTTGAACGAAAATGATGAATTCCAACAAAAAAGTTGAAACTTCCGTTGAATTTTTTAAAAAATTATAATTTTCAAAAATTTGTTCACATTGCAGAAACAGCCCCCTCTAAACATGTATAATCATCCTCAATGTCCCGCGAAATGAAGTGTAAGATATTAAGAAATTTCACTGAATGAACGGCGCTTCAATTACAATTTTTTATTCGCCAACAGTCGGGCGATTGAATTATCTGATAACACGAAAATTCTCCGGGATCGTCTACCGTCTTTGATTATTACCCAGTGACATGCGAAGAACACTGGAACCTCTGTTCCTCCGCGTAACTCGGTAACTCCCTCAGCTCTATCCATTTTTTACATTCTAAAATCACCGAGTGTGCGCTGTATCATATCCCGATGGCAAAAAGAGGTTTTAGCATTGCACTGCAACTGGCGTCTAGCCTGTCTCCTCAATTTACGAGTGCGTCGAGACGTCAACGTCACGTTTCCAGTCGCAAAAAAAAAATTAAATAATGAAGAGAATAAAAATTGTTAAAGCGGAAATGATTTCGACGATTTCGCCAGACCGTGGAGGAAAAATTCTTCTCAATCATTTGAGTCTCTCCAGTCACAGAGATTTATGCGTCCTGATGTCTTTGAAAGAAACATGCGACAGCATTTTTTTGTTTTCCTAACGATGAAGACCTCTCAGTACAAAATAGAATGAAAAAGAGACTGGAGAGAGAAAAAAGAAAATTGCTCAGCTGTCTTGAAGTGTCGTGAGGACGACGGAATTCTGGATGAAACGTTAGTTTTCTACAGGCAATTTGTATTCTGTGTGAATTTAACGGCACTGGAATACTTGGAGAAATGCCACACTTTGATTCCCTTCAATTGCCTATCAGAATTTATTCAATCTTGTACGTGCTTTGCTAAATCCCTCGTGAGAAAACAGAGAAAAAGAGTTTTGATTTTCAGGGACAGTTCACTGGCTCTCGGAAATGAATTTCTCATTCTCGATAATTTATTTTTATAAAAAAACAGTATAAAAAATTGACTGTGGATGTTGTTAAGACATTTAGATAGATTAGGTAGTCTAGTAATTTTTTAATATAAGCAATATAAAATAATAAATAATGCTTTCCGTCATGAGTATTATTTTGAAGTGCTTATGTTGTTTATTTCATTTTTATACTTTATTTTTATTTAATTTGGTCCTGTAATTGATCGTGTGCTGTTGCGTCGGTATGAATTAAAAATGAAATGAAATAATTTGCTGTGAAAACAGTACTATGGAAATCACCTAAAAATTACGTTTCGATAAATTCAATTTCCAGAACTGAAGAGGGAAGATTTATTTTTTCCGTGTTTTTATGTAAAAATTTTCGAAAGAACATTTCACATCACTTTTACGGTTTGTCACGAAATTTTTCCTGAAGTTTTTGTTCTGCGTGTGATTGTGAAATTCAACAAATGAAAAATTCTGGAATTCGGGGATTTTGGTATTAATTTTTAGTCACTAATTTCTTGGACATCATCACCAACTTTTGGAGATATAATCGCTAATTTCCAGTGGAATGTCACTGATTTCCAGGGAAATATTATTGATTTTTAAGGAAAATTTATTTTTCACTTCTGAATTTTTTCGGCGTTTTTATGTAAAAATTTCTGAAAGAGAATTTCGCATCACTTTTACTGGAATTCAGAGGTTTTAACACTACTTTTTAGTGACATTATGAGTAATTTTAGCTGACAGCGCCACTAATTCTCAGTGAAATGTCACAATTTATAACCAAATTCCCGCAATAGAATTCCCTGATAATCAGAGTTATTCTAGTCAGTGTCCAGTATCACCAATAATTATTGACAGATGCATAAAAATTAATGATATCCCCGGAAACTAGTGACATGTTCCCAAAAACCCGTGATATATTTCTGAAAACCAAAAATTTTTTTCTCTGTTAAAAATGATAAATTCCTTCCGAGTTACTCAATGAATTCCCCCCCATTGCCAAGGATTCTCCGTACCTCCTCACCTATTCCACTTCACTTTGAACTATCGTATGTCACCTACTGCAGTGCGAGATGTCATTGCAAAAGCAAAGTGCAAAGCGTGTGTAAAACAATCCGATCGAAAGGCGAACGCAGATGTGAAATCTGATAAATCCGTATTTCTCATCATATTTTTTTTTTCATGTTTTATTAACGCTATTAGCCAAGGTCACGTGACTTACCTGGAAGTGGAGGATAATGGTCCATATGAGGCCCAATGTCAGCTTGGGATTGCCATCGACTATATCCTCGGCTCTGATGTTCACGAGCTTGATTTTTTTATAACGAAGAAAGTCTAGTGCCATTTGTACATTCTGCAGCATGTGAAAACGCATTCGGCCCCTTTCCCGTGGCTGGAAAAAAATAATTCATGTGGTTAATGAAATGAGACCTGCTAATGATTGTAAAAAAATCAAAAGTTGAAAACAATGGCATCAATTGTTGGATGAGGAAATTAATTGAGTAGAATTTTAGAAAAACATTAAAAATTAATGAACAATTGACTTGGAATTTTCTGGAGATCGAGATTGCAGTAGTAGAGGGGGGGGGGGGGGAAAAATTACGGAATTTGGGATTTTACTGAATTTCAATGAAATTTCCAACTTTTGAGCAGCAGAAAGACGAGAATTCTGCAACTTACTTGAATTTTCAATCAAAACATTCATATTTAGTAGCAAATTACGCTGAATTTTCATAATTTCTAGTCAGTTTGAAGGATTACTGAACTGAAATTTAAAGTTTTCATCGATTTTTCCCTAAAACTTTGCATTTTTTATCACAAAATTCCTTGAAATTTGAAGGGGAATTATTATATCACAAAAATTTGGAAGAAATGTACTGGAAATTTCAGCCATAAATTTTGATCAGGGTATTTAGATTGTAAATAAAAGTATTGTTTCAATTCTGACTTTCCTACTTTCATCCGTTTTAATTCTGCTAAAATCAATCGTAAAATAAACAGTCTTTTACATCTCATGTAACATTTTTTACTTTCGTAACCCTCGAAGCAGTTCATCGCATTTTATGAAATTCTCATCACAGATATGATTTTCTGATAAATCCTAGATTGATTCCAATTAATCCTCAAAGTAATCATTAAGAAGTGTAAATCAGGCTTTCGATAGGCATCACCCACCGTTGCACCGGGTTGAGTATCGATCGTGGTTCAACTATTTCCAGCAAGTTTGATTGTTTCGAGGCACTGGAAAACTAGATCGCCCCAAATTACAACACACGACTTAACGTCAAGAAAACAGACAAGTTTGAAATTCCCATTTCTCGACACATATCAGTATCACTTCGTATTTTGTTAACGATTCTACCGTGATTTTGAATTAATTAAACTGTCATGATTCTACGAATCCTATTACTCTGATCGACAATTCAATTTGCACACTGTTAAAAATTTCCCACTGAAATTTCCGATAAGAGACCGAAGTATCTAGCAAGTAACATTTGCATGGAAATTTCAGGGAATTTTGTCATTGAAAATTCATAATTTCATGAAAAAATCCGTGGGTACTGTAAATTTAAGGTTAATTATTTCAGGAAAATTAATGGAAAATCAAGAAAATTGAGAAAAGTCTCTCCTTGAACTCCAAATTCTTCTGAATTTTCAGAGAATTCCTTCAAACCGCCTGAAATTCCGAGAATTTTAAAGGGAATCCCTGACAATTCTAGAGAATTTGGTACACTGTTAGAAAAAAAAATATAATTTTATGGACAGTTGACTATTAATTTTCTGGACAGTGACACTGAATGCGATTTAGGGGGAAAAAATCCTGAAATTTCAGGTTTCACTGAAAATTTAGTATAATTCCAGAATTTTAAGCAGCATGAAGACGAGAATTCCTTAATTTATTGGAATTTCTAATCTAATATGAATATTTAGTACCAAATTGCATTGAATTTGCAGTGAAATCTAAAATTTCGAGATTTTTTTGCCTAAATCGCTTTCAGTGTCACTGTCCTGAAAATTCAGGAATATATTCACCGGAATTTTCTGGTTTTCTATTCATTTTCAGGAAAAAATGGAAGTAAAATTTACAGTTCTCTTTGATTTTTTCGCGAAATTTTGAATCTTCAATGACGAAATCCCTTGAAATTTCAGTGGTAATTAAATTCGATAAAAATTTCCAAAAAGTGTACCGCAAATTTCAGACAAAAATTTTCAACAGTTTAGTGAATATTAATTTTCACTTAAAAATTCTTGCAAATTGTGAAATGTCCGTTCTCCTGTTCCTAAAAAATTGGGATTAGATGAATTTTCAGATCAACTTGAAATCCTATTACCTTTTCCCCTTAAATTCAATTCCATGTTTTTTTCCGAAAAATTGAGCCAAATTTTTTCAACAGTGCAGATTGAAAACATCGGATTTAACAATCCCAATTCGAATAAAAATGTTGAAAACCTTCAAGTTTCAGCATTCCCCTTCCAATGACATCAGATGCCATTTGCATGAGCACATTTAGTAGCCGATTAGCTCTGATTCGTAAATACAAATCCCCGGGTATGCGATTCACTGCATTCATTACCATTTAATTGCATCATCACACCGAACGAGTATAAATAATCATGGACAAGTCATTATCGATCGTGCCGAGGTGAATCACACATGTGGTTGGCGGTTTTTATTTTCATAAATTTTTCGTGATAAATCGCGCCGGAATCCTCAGAAGTCCAGTTGTACAGCCTCAACGACCTGATTAATACCAACAAACCGATGTTACATCGCCGAGAAGGGATTAAGGATAGCCGATCTGTCTGACCCCGGTGTGGTTGTACTTGTGAAAAATCATTACTCAAAGTCCAGGTCATACGGGGCTCGATCGATGCCTGTGTACGGCCTCAGTTGAATGGGAAAAAAAAATGCAACATGTTGGGTTGCATCACTTACGTCACGGATTGGAGAGCGCGTTGATGAAAGGCAATCGATGGCTCGGAATTTTTACGAGAGTTGTTGTTTGCTCACGAAAAGGGATTGTTGGGGGAAAATGGAGCACATTCATTCTAACAGATGAAGACTTGAGGTCGGAGTACATAATCTACTTGGCTCAGGCTTTGGAGATTGGTTTGATTTTGGCTGAAATTTTTGGGACAGTTTTTGGAAATGTTTATTACATTAAAGTTTCACTGAAATTTCAGGGGATATTGCCATATGAAATTTTATGAAGAACTCAATGGAAACTGTAAATTTCAGGAAAATTCAGGTTAAAATATTTTGGACGGTTTCATTTATGGAAACATCGGGCTAATTCGATACTGAATATTCATGTTTTTATTAAAAATTCAAATCAATTGGGGAATTCTCGTCTTTCTGCTGCTCAAAAATAGGAATTTTATTGAATTTTCGGTGAAACCTGAAATTTCATGATTTTTTTTGGAATAATCCGAAGTCAATGTTGCTCTATTGAAAATCGCCAGTTAACTGTACATGAAATTTCAATTTTTTTCTAACAGTGTAGAGTCTACACTGTAGACGAATGAGACATAAAAATTACATGCATGATGTTGAACCGCACTTAACGCAATCCTGGGATCAAATATGCATTGACAAATTGTGAATTTCGCCATTGGAAATTCCCAATTTGATGAAAGAATCACTGAGAACTGTTAATTTTAGTTCAATTATTCCATGAAAATTACTAGAAATCAGCAAATTCTTAAATATTAATATTTAATATCAAATATTAATATTTCAATTGAAAATTCAAACAAATGCGGAAATTCTCGTCTTCCTACCACTTGAAAATTTTTAATATCACTAAATTTTTTACGAAATTACCCAATTTTTTCCCTCCTACATCCAATTAACCGTCGTTCTCGTGGAATCAACTACTGCACGGAGAAAAAACTTGCGGAAAAAGTACCACGTAAATTACGTAAAAATTACATTGTTTAACGTAATTGTGATGTATCACCACTGATTCGCACAAATCGCTGTTCTCCTCGCAAATTTTTATGGAGTGTCACGTAACAATTACGCTTTAACACGTAAAAATTATGTTTCGATCCATAAAATTTGCATAAATCAAGAGAAAAAAAATTTATGTTTCGCTGCGGATTTTCTTCCTTGTTTTTACCCAAAAATTAACGTTTTACCACGTAATATTTTTCCAAAGTTTTGCCTCCACATTGTTTCCTTGAAACTCCTTGATACTAGAAATCAATTTTTCTCTCAGTCAATCAATCAATTTTTTCCGCTCAACTTCACTCAATTATTCTCCACCAAGTCGCATGCATTACCAGGATTTACTTACAAGATGCTCGCCAGAGAGCACCTCCAGCAGGGATATGAGATTGTGCCCGTCCCGCAGGTCCTCGAACAGGTCTCCAACATGTCTGCTTGCCTGCAACAACACAAAATGCGTGAGAGGGATAAAACTCTTCACAAGCACTCGGTCAAGTAGTCGTAAATACCGAAAACAAAAACGCATTAATCTACGCTCAAAACCTAATTGGGAAGTTGTGAGATGGGGAATGGAGAATGTAGAGGGTGTGCCCAGCGGCGCACTTTGTCGCCAAAAAAAGGAAACACAATTATTGTGGATCATAAATTAAGCCGGCGTCGGTTGAGGGTCTTCGCTCTCGCAATTTTTCTAGGGAACAGATGAAACTCATTAGCAATGAGCGAATTTCGTGAGGCCAACGATAGCGGCAAGCATCTGGGTCATGCAAATGATGATTGGCGAGTGAAAAACATTGACCTCCCGAGGAACAGCTGTTCCAACGCAAACATTTGCAACACTGTATTGTTATCAAACTATTAATTATCAAAGTTTGAGAATTCAGCGCGTTTCGGCATAATTTGCAAATAGAAATTACGGGTTTAGTGTGCATGCAGGGTAACACGAAGCGTGACGTGAAAATGCAAACATTAGTTACGTGAAAGAATGAGAAATAACGAGATTGGTTAGCAGAGCTGAAGGTGGTGGAAATAAGAGGATTCACTAGAAGTGAGAAACATTGGGACATGCATGTCGGTGAGAAAACAACTTACGGTGGGAGAACAGCACGGTTGATTGTTGACAACGACGCACACGTGGAGACACGTGTATGTCTGGAAAAACAATATTCAATACCATCACCACATTAGATTGATTTATTAGATTAATTGAGAGTTATTGAGTTTAGCTACTGCATTGTAAGAATGAAGATGTTGGTAGAGAAAAAAAATTGTACACTTTTAAGAATGAGAGAATTAGTTATTGGTAACAAATGGATTTGGTTGCTGGCTAGAGACTATTCGATCTCACCAAATGTTCGTTCGTTAATAGTTAACAAATGCATATTTCAGGAGCTTTGTTTAACTCGACTTTCCTCTTTCAAGTGAACCAAATAGATTTTCGTGAAAATTAACGAATGCCTATTTGGTGATATTCAATTATACCATTCGCTAATAGTTAAGGTGTTTCGGTTAAAAAGTCAAAATAATGAAAAAAAATTGGAAAACTCATGGGAGAAATTTCTAAGTATGCTGCATCATTGAGAATTCTTGCACATTTTTTTCAGATCTCAGTTTCAAGAAAAAAAATAATGAAATTTGGATGTTTTCGTAACTCCTCCAGCTATAACCTCCGAGGTTACCCCACTCTCAATTAGGGAAATTTCCATGGCACCCAAAAAAATAATGAACTATTGAGGAAAAACTAGTGGGTGATAAATCAAATCTTTCTTGAGAACACGTATAAGTTTCAGATTTTTTTCAGATTTCATAAGAAAGTTATTTGAACAAATGATTCGGAAAATTATGAATTTTGGGGCAATTACGCCCTCGCTCAGTGAGCAACATGGGAAACGTATGGGTTGGGCCATGGAACTGAGAGAGAGAAAACACTCGACAGGTTTACCAACTCGAGACGCATTTTAATATTATTTCAATAATTAGAATAACATCCAATAAAAATTATTTGACACCCGTAAGTAATGAGAAAAAAATCAATCAATCTGATAAATAAAATCAATATTCAAAAAATGTTCAAATGCACACTTAAATAGTCATTTGTAAATTGAAAAATTTCGTGCTCAGCGATTGAATCAGGGCTCGAGAACAATAAGACTCCTTCCGTTTCACCCTACGGTGATCTACACACGAAACACCTTAACGAATCTTGTTTGGAATAACTAAATCATTCTATCAGTGTAGATTTCAGTTACAATAACAATTGTCCTTAGAATGAAAAATCATCAGTTGAAGAACTCAAACGTTCTGCAAGTGCAATTCCAGTTTTAAGCGAAAATTACTGAGAATCAGAACTTTTTTCTGTTTTGTTTAAGTTTTACGTGGAATTCATACCTTGACGTATTTCCAGTGCTGTGTTAGCATGAAAGCAGAGAATGTATTTATTAAGAGAGACATTATCATTCTTTGTGAAGTATTCAGGTTTATTGCATAATACTTCAGTTTCAATTGGCCAATTACGAACTGAACCGTTCGCCATTACGAATAAATCTCCGGAGTGGAGTCTGATCTGTGGATTTCCCCGATGAAATTCGTCGTGAATCATGAATTGACACGTGTGACGACACAGTCAATCTTATCCGTTTATCAAAGTTCTTTCCGCGATATCCGACTTTATCAAGATGAGATTGGAAAGCTAATGGCTTTGTCAACTACTCCAAAATCAATCCAGTTAGCTCGGATGATAAATAAAGACCCGAATTCGTGGCGACGATTTTGGAGCTGAACAGTTTGGTTTAATGTATCGGGATTCCGGGGATTCACGCAATGGCTAGGTTCATCAGTTCGTGAGATTGCAGCACAAGTTTTGTCGGAGACGACTGCATTCTCGAATCAGTTCGAGAACAACTGGGGCCAATGATGCGACATCATTCAAATGTTATTGCTATTCTTAATGGTAACTTATATTTAGTTAGGCTAAGGGGCAATGTAATTGTATTGGGATGAAAGGCATCGTCTACAGGGTAGGGAATCCGAAGAGGATACTTAAGATTTAATAGCTGTTGATTTTGATTTTTGTAATGAATTCTACATTGAATTAATGAGAAATTTTTCCGCATTAATTTGTCCCTCATTTTCCCTTTGCACTGTTGAACAAAAACTGAAATTTTAATTTCCGAGCATCAGAAAGACAAGATTTCTCCGACTCATTTGAATTTTTGAGACAAAACGTAAATATTGCTCTGAATTTTCCTGATTTATCTTAATTTTCGTGGAATAATGGAAATCGAATTGACAGTTTGTATAGATTCTTCTATGGAATGTTGAATTTTCAATTGCTCATATTCCTTAAAATTTCAGTATAACTACAATATGATAAAAAATTCCAAGGGTACAGGAAATTTCGTCCAAAATTTTTTAACACACTGTTAGTAAAAAAAAACTTGAAATATCAAAAATCATGAATTTTCAATGAAAACACAAATATTCAGAACCCAATGCCTGAATTTTCTTCATTTATCTCAACTTTCGTAGAATAATGGAACTACTAATTAACGGTTGGCATTGATTTTCCCATGAAATTTTTAATTATCAATTGAACATTTTTTGTGAAATTTCAGTGTAACTATAATATGATAAACATTTTCAAGAAATGCACAGGAAATTTCAGCAAAAATTTGTTGACACACTGTTAGGAAAAAAACTTGAAATATCAGATTTCACTGGAAATTCAATCAAATTCCAATTATTTAGCAACAGGAAGACGAAACTTCTCCAGCTCACTTGAATTTTCAATAAAAACGTGAATATTAAGGACCAAATGCCCTGAATTCTCCAGATTCCTATTAATATTCTGGAATAATTAAATTGAAGTTCAGTTTCCATTGATTTTTCCTAAAAATTTAGAATTTTCACCGACGATATCCCTCAAATTTCCTAAACGAGTCGTTTGAGTCAACAAAATGTCGAAAACAGCAGATAAAAATTCCCCAATTTCTTCATCATTCTCAAGATATTTTTTCAAGCTCCAAAATGAGTCCTAAATTCTTCAAATCGCATCATTTTGTCGCATCCTGTTCGCATTACGACCGAATTTCACAAACTCTCACCAAAATTTCCAAAAAATATTCCGACATTCAAACTTCCTGTCATTAAATTACGAAATTCCACGGCAATAAGTTTGTGAAAAGAGTGCACCCACTTGTCGACTTTAAATTGCGAAATACGATGGTGTAGTTTGAGAAAGAGCGAGAGACTTATGGAGGTCCTGTGTAAAGGTACAACCCGCCGTGAGTATGCACACTGGGGCGGTCCAGGCGAAGTTGGGAATCGGTGGGCGATGGAGAAGGTGTCCGAATAAGGTCACATCCAGGAAGGCGGTGGGTTATACACACACACACACACGTGTGGGCGAGCTCGGAATCGCAGCCGGTGCCTGACGGTGGATTATGTACATTCGCATTTCATACCTTTTTTTTTATTCATCGGTAACTTGGGCATCATGGTGGGCTGATGACTATGCCGTGTTGCAGGAAAATGAATGATAACGCTAGCTTATGAATATTGTACACACGCAACGGCTGTCATTGAAATTGAAACGACTTTTGAGAGAAACGCGATAAAAAAACGGGTTTGACACTTTTTTTTTCCAAACTCGAACAATAATTTTTTCTGTTTATTCCGTCCTGCTCATATTTATGATCACCCGAGTAACATGATTCCCGGGAAGAAAACATCATACACTGAGAGAAAAAATTACTCTTGACAAAGATTATTTCCTTGATACAAGAAAATATTCGCTTGTTAATTTAGAAAATTGTGAAATAAAAAAAAATTAGTAAAGAAACGAAATAATTAATCATTTAATTATTAATTATAAATAATAATAGTTAGTTATTAATAATTATTAATAGCGTAATTATTAATTTTATTTAATTAGTAATTGAAATTACTAATATTTAAATTATTGAGAAGAAATTAATTTTGAAAAAGATAATTTGCTTGCACCAAGTAATCCTTCTATGTCGAAATTAGTTTTTTCTCTCAGTGTAAAGTTTCAGATAAATCGAATGAAAGGAAAAATGACGTAATTTCCCACAAATTAATTAACATTTAATCGCATGATCGAACATGGATTTAAAAAAAATAAAAATGGGGAAAATTTTCATTAATCCCGGGAAGTTTTTACTCCCACGCAAACGAGTCAAGAGCCCGAGGAGCACGTACACGAAGGGGTAGCCGCTGGTGAGTTATAGCCTGCTCAACTCGGCTTTTTCCACTTACGTGGGAAAAGTCTTCGACAAGAGTTGAAGACGATCGAACTTGTTATGTATGTGTCTTAGAACGATGGCAATTACTCTTTTTACTCGGGATACGAGCCATTAGCAATGTAACTGATACTTAATTTGTAAAATTTCATTCGTTTCCTTTGCTTTCCGCGCTTCTCGACAACTTTCGTGGCGAGGGGTGTGGGAGGAAGTGCAAAGAATTTCACGGGAGATTGAGAGAAAAATTTTAGTTTCCAGGGGACTACCCGAAGAAATTCTTTATTTGTTTCAATGAGTTTATTCAAACAGATTTTTATGAAGCTTTCATT
Source organism: Diachasma alloeum (assembly GCF_001412515.2). Taxonomy (NCBI): domain Eukaryota; kingdom Metazoa; phylum Arthropoda; class Insecta; order Hymenoptera; family Braconidae; genus Diachasma; species Diachasma alloeum. The sequence continues at coordinate 3,940,777 of NW_021680345.1, forward strand.
GAACTTTGAACTTGATTTTCATTTAAATAAATAGAAACGTTTTAAATAGAGGTAACAATAACAATTATTATTTCCCTGCAGATATTAAATCATTATTGTTCCGCTGAAATTTCAATGAATTTCGTCATTGATGATTCAAAATTTTATAGAACTGTTATTTTTTAGCTGAAAATGCAAGTTTTCGTTGAGTTTTCCACAAAATTGTGGAGGGGAGGCCACTGTGAGCTACTACTAATGCAAAAAAAATTAATTGTTAATTCATTTATTTGTTAAAACCCTCCAATTTTTGAACTACAAATCTGTTTTTTTTTGCCGAAATCTAAAAAAATATATGTAATAATTGCGAATCAACATTTTGAAGTTCAAGTCCTACACAGTTAATTTCGTTTTTTTAAATAAAAATTGGACCATTCATGTAAAATAGCCCCAAAAATGTTTCTGAAAGAATTAAAAATATATTTTTAATATTTAAAGGTTAATTTTTCCGTCTATTTTACATGAATGGCGCAAATTTTTATATTAAACAAAGCGAAATTAGTTTTGTAGGAGTCGAATTTCAAACAACTAGTTCATAATTGTTATTGTACACACGTTTTCAAAAATTTTGGAGACCCCCAACAACAAACAATTAATTTTTTTGCGCTAATTATTCATTTTTAGAAACATATAATCGATCGTCAATGCGCGAGAAATCTCACTCGAATAGTTCGTGACTTTAAAAACTCGCAGTAGTCTCCCCTAATTTTTAATGGCGAAATTCCTTGAAATTTCAGTGAAACTAATTTGATGAAAGTTTCCAAGTTTGCTGGTGATTTCATCCAAAAATGTTCAGCCGTTTGCTATCACTCCCACAAAATGCCGGAAGTCAGTGCTTCAGCTAATGCCAATCCTCCACGCTACTGTTAAACCCATTTCGAAAGACCACAAAAGGAAATCTAGATAGATTCACAATGCGTACTTGGATTTGCAAGGGTTCCATTTAAGACCAACATCTGACTCATGTACGTTTGTATTTCTCCCATTCACATGGGTGTTCAACTTTTCCAGCATTACCATATACAGAATGCGAGTATCAAACCTTGCGAGAGCAATGCTGATTGAGATTTATCAAATTAATCATGTCAATTGATTTGAGTTAGAGTGTGTCCATGGGGGGGTTTCCAAGTTTCTAGGTAACAATGAACGGTGTAGCATGCAGCCAGCACAACTCATTAATTTACTAGAAACGGATCCTGAGGCCTCTCATGGGCTTGGAAAGAACAAGGCCATGGGAACTTGCCACCTCTTCTGCTGCGGCGTTGGTTACGCTCCTTTGTGTGCAACTTGGGGATATACCCTGGCATAATCCGTTATAGTAGCGTTTTCGCATTGTGTGTTGTCCGGTGTACGACCTTCGTGATGCAACGAAAGTATAGCGAGTCAAGGTGCCGACTTAGCCTTGTCCCTCTGATTTACATTCATCTTATTTTTCGTTCTTTGCACGGAGAGAAATGTTCAGTAAAAATTACGGAACTCACAGTTCGCTCACCGATTACGGAATCGACTCAGAAAATTTAAGTGACGGTAGTGTAATTTTTCACAGGAGACTCAGGTAAAAATTGCAGAACGCTCTGGAAAAGTTCTGTGACAATTCCGTAAAATTTCCTACAACCACATTTCACTCCGGAATTACGGAAAAGATATGTAATTTTCATTGCATATTTCTCTTCGTGTGAGGGATCTAGCGCCGGCATTATACGGAGTTGAAAATTTTTGATGTAAACAATTTTTGTACAAACACTTTTTAGGAATTTCTATCATTTTATAATTTCACTGATATTTCGAGCATTTTACTATTAAAAGTTTAAAATTTTATGGGAAAATCAATTGAAACTGTTAATTTCAGCCCATTTATTTCATCAAAATTAGAGACTCGGGAAATTTAGGTAAATGTATTCTTGAATTTTCAATCAATTGAAAATTCAGCAAAACCGAAAATCTGACCCTTTGAAAATCTGAAAAAAAAACTTTTTCAATTTTCACTTTTTCCACATACTTTTGAGAGTTCTGAATAGCCCGTCGCTCAAATAGTTGGAATCAACGTTCAGCCGGCTAAAAAATTCGATTTTGGCGAAAGTCAACTTTCCCCCTGGCAAAACCGAAAATCTGACCCTTTGAAAATCCGAAAAAAAAAAACTTTTTCAGTTTTCACTTTTTCCACATACTTTTGAGAGTTATCAATAGCCCGTCGGTTAAATAGTTGGAATCAACGTTCAGCCGGCTAAAAAATTCGATTTTGGCGAAAGTCGACTTTCTCCCTGAAAAAATCCAAGATCTGACACTTTGGCCCCCGGTGAAAAAAAAAAAATGTTTATTTCGGCATTTGTCGCACCTCCGGGGGTTTCATCGGCATCAGAATCGTTAGGAAATACAGAATCAACCTTCACTTGGCGAGAAAATTCAATTTTGGCGAAAATCGAATTTCACCCTTGATCCGTCTCCGGAAAAGTACGTCGCAGAATTAATTAGGGCTTACCAGGTCAATCTAGGTCTGGAGAGATCTTGAAAGACCTTAGTACGTCTAATCAGAACCAAATCCTCGACTCGGGCGGCCCCCGAAATTTTTCAATTTTTTCCTAAAAGTGCAGTTGCGGAATTAACGTTTGGTATGGTTTATCGACATCTGATGTCACCGCACGGTTGACGGTAAAAATAAAAACGTCAGTCGGTTCAAGCGTCAAGTGGCGATTAGAAAATTCCGCAGTTTCCAGGTGTTGAGAATCCGGTTTAAAAATATTTCTGACACACTCCACGTTTGCACAAGCAATTAGGTGATTCCATAATAAAAAAAAGTCTGCGCTATTTAGCTAATTCTACTCAGCGGGTGTCAAATATCTAGCCTTTATGTGCTGTCGTTTGTTTTGAGCGAAAAAAAAACGCGGGGAAGATGAAACACTGGCGCCGAAGAGATCGTTTCCAAGAAAACCGGAGAGATATCAGAAACGTAAGTAAACACGGCATTCGTGGCCGTCTTGTGTTCTCTCCCTTTTGGCATGTGAGAGGATATGCCCTCGAGACGCAATGGGCATGGAAGACGAAACATTCACGTTGGCTTGAACTTTTGTCGATTTTAAACTAAACAGGATGAATGGCTCTGAGCATTTTGCGGATAAAAAAATAATCGATGGCGGTGGAGGAGAGGGTACGATAGGAGAACCGTTTTAGCGCTAACAATGTGTTTGTTCAGCCTCCGGTCTCGTGTTTCCATTCTCCTTGTCTTTACCTCCTTGGCCTTGGACCTTGGTGGCTTCTAGTCAGGGGGGAAAAGCGAAATCGGAGGAGGGAATGAGAGATTGATGTGTAATGATGAAGAAAATTTGAAATTTCGTGGGCGGTTTGGGAACAGAGAGAGGAAAGGGCGCGATTTTCAGGAACATGTCACTGATTTTTAGGGACATGTCACATTTTCCTGATTTCTATGAAATTTCATGGAATAATCATTTCATTATTCAGTAATGGGACTGAATTTTACAGGTTTCAGTCATTTTTTCCATAAAATTTTGCATTTTCAATTTCGAAATTCCATAAAATTTCTGGGGAACTATAATCGGTTCAAGATTTTTAAGAAATGGACTGGACGTTACAATTAAAAAATTCTAAAATTCTAGATTTTATTGGAGATTTAGTTCAATTTTTAATCAGCAGGGCGATGAGAATTCCTCAATTTAATTGAAGGCAGTGTCTATTCACACGCCCCACGGTAACTTTGACCGTCGATATACGGGACGTTTTCCTGTGGATTCAAGGTAATTCCTACCGCGGATATGTGGGAGATCGTGGACCCTCGACTTTTACTTCTCAAATTAAATCTAGACAATAAACTAGACACATCGAATCAATTAATAAGTGATATGCAGATAGTAGACTAGTAAATAATGTTCTCAAAATATTGATTCGTTGAATACGAATATCAGTCTAGATTAACGCAAATAAAAAATGAAATAAATAGTTGACAGATAGTCGACTAAACGCAAAAAAGAGACGAAATGAATAGTTTTTTACATTTTATGTGAACGTTTTCTCAACAATATTCATATTTGTCTAATGGGGCCCGAATGAAAGAAATGTCTCGAAATGGCGTGCAAATGTATTCAAAATTTCCAAAAAGTGTACTGGAAGTTTCAACCAAAAAAATTCTAAAATTCCATATTTCAGTGAAAATTTCGAGAAATGCCAAAGTTAAATTGAATGGCAAATACTGCGATATATTTACCGGAGCTTTCCCTGGTGATTTACTACCTCGTATAGAATAATGCGATTGTAATGTACAACTTCCATTGCTTTTCCCCCACAATTTTGAACCTCCAAGGCCAAAATTTTTCGAAATTTCGGTAGAACTATATTATCTAAGTGAAATTGTCAAAATTGTACCGGAAATTTCAGCTCAAAAGTTGTAAAAGTAATGTTAAATCAAATTCAAATCGTCCTCCTGGAAATTCCTACCATAGTGCCTCTGAAATTCATTTCTTTCCCGACAAGCTTGACTCGTGCTGGTCCCATTCAAAGGGGAAAAAAACAACAGAGAGAATTGCATTGCATTAAATCCCTCGATAGTCGGGCATTTGATCTTGACCGGGAATTCAGGACTGGCTGCGCTGTCTTTGTGAGCGCGATGACGCTTTCCATCAAGAAACGTTCCTTAAATCTACTCAAAGTCCAGCATTTCCGGGGTCGTTTAAGAACCGACTGAATTTCAATGGATTGTAATTGTTCCGAAGGCTCGCCCAGTGAATTTACATCCAGTTTAAATTTTTTTAATTCACCGGATTTCTACGAGGTACGAGGTACGAGTGCGTGCAGAGAGCTCTTCTCACGGAAGTGAGATAATAAAAGTCCTGGGGCGTTGGAGCAGGAGATAAGGGACGCCTCATTCAGCTAGAGGAAAAACCGTGTAGGCAGCGTATCATGTGTATATCCACACATAATCCTACACCCAGAAGTTTTCCATTCACGCAACTGGTCATTACGTTGATGGACTCGCCCGTTTTTTTCATTCTGCTCCTACAGTAATTCCTCGACATGCTGATTCGTCACAGTCGAGCGTTTATCACGCACGTGGTCTGTGGTTTACTCGACAATTCATCATTATTGGTTAATGTTTGGGTTTTAGTATTCTGATTTTATTTGCATCGCCATCCGTCGATTTAGAAACTTCACGTTCACTATTGACTGCACTATTCACCACATTGAGAGGAAAAATAACACCGTAAAGCCGAAATCGATGCCCTTCGAGGCAATACGGTACTGAATGGAAATAGTATTTTTCCGGCCTGTTGTGATGGGGTTTTTTACTCGTGTGGCGTTGGCCTCCGAGCCGTAGGCGAGAGGCCATCGCAACAGCCCAGGAACAATATTTTTCTGTAGTGATTTTCAAGTTTTCGAGTTTGGGAAGTATATAATACCAATTCCCAGACGGGAAATCGTGAGAAGCAGTACAGAAAATTAACATTTTTCGTTCAAAATGAGATAATATTCTTGAAACGACAAAGTCCGTCTGAATATTCTCCTCTGCATGAATTCCATATTCATTCAATTAAAAATTCCCTGATTCATGGTTCACTGGAGCAAAGCTTTCAATGTTTTTCGTCATATTCTCATCTCCTGACAAAAAAAACTATTTTTTGAGACAAAAAATTCTCACTTAATCGTGAAATGCTCATGTTCATGTCATGAATATTCCATAGAATTCCTCAAAACATGATATTTTTACCTGAAGGAATTAGTTCTGTGATATTGGATCGTCCTTTCCAAAATCTATTTATTTCCTCCTAAATTAGGAATGTATAAATACAGAATTCCTCTCCCTGTAATTGACTGGATTATCTATTACGTGAACCATCGAATTTCGTGAACGACATCAGTGTGGGTGGATTTGTCTCTTTCTCTCTGAATCGTAGGCGGGTTATGCGAGTGTATTATTCCAGTCTGGTTGCCAGCGAGGTCGAAACTTTCATTCATAGAATATTTTTACGGGAGAATGATCAGTGGCGCACCACTAAAGACAACAATATGTGGGTGGATTGCTCTTCGGAATTGACTTTTTCAGATCCTCTTCGTTGGCGCCACTCGTCAGGCGGATACCTTCTTTCACCGTCAAGTGTTTGTGGTTTTTTGAGTGAATCCTCTTACATCAGCTGTCAAATTCTCTCATTCACATTCATCGAACATTGTTTCACTTTTCTTTATTCCGCTCACGTTTGGATTGCGTCATAATCTCGAATTTTGTTCACTGAAATGTCACAAATATTGAATGTCAAGACATTTGTGCTTATTCATGGTGACATCAAGCTGGTTGCATCCAAATCGCTCCATTATCCTCGTCCCACTATTTTCTGTTGACACAACGCAGCCGATCACGAATTGTTGGGTTTTTTACGCTCATTTCTGTCATTCCTCTACGCAGTTGAAAATTGTTGACTGAATTTTTCGGTCAAATTGATGGATATTTTTGTCAAGTGGTAATTTTTACGAAATTTCACGGAATTTCACCGTTGAAAATTCACAAATTTGATATAAACAATGCATTCATGTAAATCTATTTTTGAAATTTGAATTAATTGCAAATTTGGCATAATTTGACACTGAATTTTCACGTTTTAATTGAAAATTTAAGTAAGTTGAGGAATTCTCGTCGTCCTGCTGTTCAAAAAACGGGAGTCTCATTGAATTTCCTGTCGTAACGCTCCGAATGTTCCAAATTTTGTCAAAACATTACACACTGTGAAAAAATTATTGGCTGCAAGTGACAATTCTATTGGAATTTCATCATACGGAGAGAAATGTTCAGTAAAAATTACGGAACTCACAATTCGCTCACTGATTACGGAATGGACTCAAAAAATTCAAGTGCCGGTATCGTGATTTTTCACGGGAGATTCAGATAAAAATTACGAAACGCTCTGGAAAAATTCCGTGCCAGTTCCGTAAAATGTCCTACGACCACATTTCACTCCGGAATTACGGAAAAGATGCGTAATTTTTATTGAATATTTCTCTCCGTGCACTGAAAATTAACAATGTGACGAAAAAGTGAAGAACACTTGAATTTCCGCATAAACGTGAAATAGATTTAACAAATCCCTGACAGACATCGTCATCGTGCTCACAAAGACAGCGCAAACGGTTCTGAATTTCCAGTCGAGATCAAATGCCCGACTATCGAGGGATTCATTGCAATGCAATTCTTCCTATTGTTTTTGTCCCTCTCCGCGAATGTGACCAGCACGAATCAAGCCTGGGACACATCACGAAGAGCCAAGAATATGCTGAAGCGTTTGGTCAATTTCACGCTCGACAAAATCACCGACGTTCCTATCTTCCTCTAGAGAAAACCTTCGCACTCGTGTAATTTGTAAATCGATGCAGCTGAGATTAATGTTTGAGACCACGCCCCGCAAAGGAGGGAGCAATATGCCAATGGCTATTTCTTACCCCAGCGCTCTCGTTACTTTTAATCGCATTAAAACTACCACCCAGACATCCACACCCTCGGGGTATGATCATTTAGAAAGTCTCGGGAATCGATCGGTGGAAATAAGAAGAACTAGAACAAGTGGAGGTTTGATGGAGGAGCACTAGCCGTCGTCATCCATCTTATTTTTTGTTTTCTTTCCTCTGTGAATATTAATCTGACGGAAGTGGTGGTGAGTACAACAGCGAAACCCTGTAATTTTCATTGTTGCGTCGACATCTCTACTGAGAAGTGAAAGAATAACTTGTGCTTCAGCTTCTGCGAAATCAATTCGTGTTTCGGAGGATTTTAATGGCGTTATCCGGATGTGGGATGATTGATTGAGTCTTGGGTTGTATGGGTTTGAGATATGGACGGACTGTGTCGGGGGTACACTACACACACAATACACTTATCGGAAATTTTTACAATGTTTTCGATTCAATCTTAAAAATTCAATGTTGAAAGTTTTCAATACACTTCTCGGGAATTTTTACAATACAATAAAAATTCAGGCCATTATTTTATGCAATTCTCAATTTACTGAAAATTCGATTGAATTTAATATTCAATTTTCAGAATGAGGTCTAAAATTCAAGCTGTTCTTGAAATATCAATGACAGCTCACCATGAAAAACTGAATTTCATTGAATTTTCAAGATGAATGGGAACTTTCATGACTAATGTGATATTAAATTGAGTTAAACCCCACAACATTGAGAATTCAACTGCAATCGTTACTGGAAATTAAACAAATTTTTAACGGTGTAGGCAGGATTCGCTTCCCGACATTTCCAACAATCTCGTTACAAATGAATCATGACGTAACGATTTCGATAATGAATTTTATGACCCAACGAGTGGATGCAGAGGTTTAATTGCGGCTGAAGAATGCGGCGAGTTAACGATTTAGCATCAGAATGAAGGTAGTTAGCATGAGAAACAAAATACCATCCTCGTGAGAGAATCGCTCCTTTTGTTTATGTCGAGATGTTGAGTGTACATACATGTCTGGCCATCGACATTGTCATTTTGGTAAGCGAAAAATTCACCAAGTGCGTACAAAGGAACAAGTACAAGTACCTCAGCTAACAGGCACGGTGCAATGAGTCACCCGGCGAATTCTTCGAGGATAATGCGGCATTGGGAATGCGAAAAATAAAAGGGGGTTACAAAGTCTCTGCGCTCCTTGTTATTCAGTTCAGGCTATTTTCATTCATCCCACCTTTCGGAAGAGCCGACTCACCTTGAGTCCGCATCAGCAGCACATTTTTATGAATTGCCGAAAAAGTTGCTCTACTCTCATTTCCCGATGGAAAAAAAAATCGGGCTTGGACTTTCAACTGGAATATTTTTCACTGAAGGATTTGCATGAGAAATCAGATATTGTTGGGAGATTGGACGACATACTTATGATAATTTATGAATAACTCGGTGAAGTATTCCGTGACACTGATGAGCGATAACCGGGATGTTGAGATTAATATTGTTGTGGGGTAATGATTTCTGATTGAGAAAGGGTAAATGTAGACAGGTTATTATTCCGGTGGAATTTCGAGGAATTTCGCCGTTGAAAATTCACAATTTGACTAAAGTTGGAAATTTCAGTTCAATTGTTCCAAGGAATTAATGGAAATTACAGAAATTCAGGAGAACACGGAGAGTAATGTTCAATGAAAATGACGAAACGCTCCGGAAAAATTCCGTGACAGTTCCGTAAAATTTCCTACAACCACATTTCGCCCCGGAATTACGGAAAAGATGCGTAATTTTTATTGAATATTTCTCTCCGTGAATTCAGTGTAATTTAGTACTGAATATTCATGTTTCGATTGACAATTCAACTAATTGGAGAATTTTCGGTTTCCTGATGCTTAAAAATAATGAATTTAATTGCATTTTCAGAGAAATTTCAAATTTCATAATTTTTTTGCCTCTAAATCAAATTCAATTCCTTAATTTTTTAACAGTGTCATAATGACACAAAAAATTCTGAATCTGTGCAGTTTGTCGTAGAAACATCTCAAAAATTGCCGAATGTTTTCTCCGCGCAATAAACAAAAATGAAAATGTCCTATTTTTCAGGTGACAATGTTAATATTCACGAAATCGCCCACACATTGCGCTCTTTCCCGCAACAAACAACCAGAATCAGAGAAACTGCCTTCTATAGCTCTGTCGTTTTGTCTGATCACCTTCAACCTACATACACACGTGCCACGCGACATACGTCAGATACCCACTGATCCTTCGGCTATTTTCCTCGTCAAACTTGTGCAATAGTGCCCACACACAAGTTCAAAATTCGACGAAATATCGTTCACGGAGAAAAAAATTCGATTTTCAAGAACATGTCACTGATTTTCAGAAGCCAGTCATCGGTGCAATCATAAATTTTAGATTGAGTTAAATTTTCCATTAGCCAACAATTTTTTAATTGTGAAATTAATCATCAATCGATTAAATATTCAAATTCAGAATTAATTTATCAATCAATAATTGAGTTTGAGAGATTGACGATTATTTCTGTCATGAATTGGTAAACTAGGATAAGTGCATTTTTCTCGAAAATGCGTTTTTTTATTAAAACGCTGTCCAACAATTCGTGGAAACGATTTGGATTTTTTTTAAATACATTTATCCTAGTTGACCAATTCGCGGCAGATTTGGTTAATAGAATTTTTTTTTTTTTAATTTAGAATTTATTACTCAAGAATCAATTGACAATCCCACATTGTCAATTACTTGATTCATAGTTAATTGAAAAATGAAATTATCAATTATTTTACTATTTTTGAAATTTCATAGAAGATATTATAGTAAATCTCATGAGAACGGCATTGAATCGAATTTAGGGAAAAAATGGTTATGAAATTCCAAGTTTTAAGTAGAATTCACGGAAACAATCCTATTCTAAAAAGAACATACACTTAAAGTCAATAACTATCGATATGTCGCAAGTCTGTCACGCTTATTCCTCATTGGCTCCAGTCGTCTGAGGTGGCAAATTTAATTCAGGATTAATTTAATTTTGAGATTTTCAATTATGATTGTTACAATTACAGCGCGCTGTAGCGCGCGTTCGGTCTCGTTACTAGAAACATGTCATTCATTTTCCGAGATCAAATTCATAATTATTAGTAATTCGCGATTGTGAAACTCAACGAGTGTGAAATTTTGAAATTCAGTGATTTTGTCACAAATTTTTACCGACATTATCACTAATTCTCCGGAAAATGTCAGTGCACAGAGAAAAAAAATTGTGTTATCCTCAGCGAGTGCGAAACTTGGGAATTGAATGATTTTCGGGTGGGAACCGCTGCTAATACATCATTCAATTATGGCGATAATCATCGGAGATGCACTCGTGAGATGCCCCAGTTATTGCCAGAACAAACAATGTACCTGGGATCTTGAGCAGATAATTAACCCTGGTTCCGCAAGAGCCGAGACCCTCCATTGAATCAAGGGGACGGGAAAATTTTCCATTTAGAACCGATTTCTGATATCTTTTCCTCCAAAAGTCACGAACAGTGATTAATGAAATCATATTAATCCCCGTCGATCATATCGTCGGATTATCTTACCGCTGAATCTCGCGGATATTATTAATTTTTATGCAATTTTAATGGATCTCATTCCAGATCATCCAACGAGATAATTTGAAATTCAATCCACACGAATTGATATATCACACGGATTTGCATCAATTTTCCCTCATGCATCTTAAATTGACCATAAGAATAGCATAAAAAAATACTAAATCGTTCGGTAAATCAATCCCTCCCGGCCGGACCCCGAGCGTTTGTCTCGTTAACGTTTGAGAAATTCCGTATTCCAATGAAATAGTACGAGGCAAAAAGACGTAGAATAATAGTAAAACATTCTAACGCTCACGTTGTTCATAAATAAGTCATGGGATAGGTGCATTGCAGACTCGTTAACCTCACCTTCTCCTCTCGGACAAGTTTCTCGAGTCTTCTGGATTCTCAAGACGTCTAAGCTCTCATGACACGCGTTATCTGTGGCGTTTATTTCTGACTGAATGCTAATTTATCGAGTGGACATTCATTTCTAATCGCACATGGAGAAAAATATAGACGAAATGTTGGGAGAGAAATTGAGTAAAATTATGGAATGTCAGAAAAATTTAATTTTCATGGACAGTTTACACTGTTGAAAAATTTTGCCTGAAATTTCCGGTATACTTTTTGCAAATTTTTATGGAGTTTAATTACCACTGAAATTTCAAGGAATTTTGTCATTGAAAATTCAGAATTTCGTGGAAAAATCAATGAGAACTGTAAATTTTAGTTCCATTGTTCCCTAAAAATGAGGAGAAAACCAGACAATTCCGGTCAATATATTCTTGAATTTTCAGGACAGTGACACTAAATGCGATTTAGGGGGAAAAAATAATGAAATTTCAAATTTCTTCAATTTCATTTTTTCATAACATTTGGAATTTTCAATGATGAAATGCCTTGAAATTTCAGTCCAACTCTCACTCTACAAAAATTTCCGGTACACTTCCTTCAAGTTTTTGTTAAGTGACAGTTCGACTGTAATTTCCAGAAATTTCATCGTTGAAAATTCACAATTTGATGAAATAATGAAAGGAGGCTGTGAATTTCAGTTCAACTATTCCGCGATACTTAATGAATTTTCAATGAAACATGAATATTCAGAAGGAAAATCACATGAATTTTCAATTTTTCCCTGAATTTTTCTGATTTTCAGATCATTCAAACAGTAAATCAATAGGATAATTGAATTTTTAATGACAACATGTCCTGAAATTTCAGTGGAAATTAAATACCATAAAAATTTCCGGGATTTCATACGGAAAATTCAGACGAAAATTTTCAACTGGGCACATATATTAGGAAATTTTTCCCTCAGTGTGGTCTCAACGGCGCATAAAGTTGCAATTTTTTTACAACCCTGAAATTTACTACTGAACTATCCATTACATTTTATTTTTCTGTTACCAGTGTAAATCGCACCGTAATTTTTCGTTCGATTTTTTTCCGTACAGACGATGCCTTCATCCCCGGAAAAAACTACAGACATTGACGTGAAATATGACAGATGTAGCGATGAAACTTACCTTCTTCAGATGTTTGTTCACCCATTTCGTGAAGGTCTTCTTCTGAATAGCGTCTCGTTCGTCTGTAATCAAGCAAAAAAAAAAAATTATAGAGATCCATTCGGTAAATCATCGGAATCTATAGTTAACCCGTTATATTCATTAACCCCTTCGACCCAAACAATAATACGATACATCTGAATCCTAGAATGTTGGCAAAAAAAATCACCACAGGCGACGGACATTGCAATCAATCTTAATCCGACTCCTGTGGAGGGAGGTCAAAAAGTCTGTGCGATCCCATTGAACTTTTGGGCTTCAACTAAGTGTAATCATCAATTGGTCCCCGTCACGCCTACAATTTGTATAGCTGTTAAGTGGACGTGAAAGGATAGACAAGTGCAGTAGAAATGCTATTTTTAAATGTCGACTAGGTTTGATTGATACTGAATGGTGAAATTCAATTTTAATGTTTCATTGAGAGGAATTGATGTTGATTTCTTTAACCTAGGGGTTCAATGAAAGTTATCTCATTCTCATCTTTGAGATTTCTGCACCAGAATTGGACATTTTTATTAAGCGACAGTTCCACTAAAATTTCAAAGAATTTTTTCATTAAGAGTTCGTAATTCTATGACAAAATCCATGAAAACTGCTATGTTTAGTTCAATTACTCGATGAAAATTGATAGAAATCATGAAAATTCAGGAGAATATATTTTTACATATTCGAGAAAATTATAGGGAAAAAGTCAGCATAATTTGCTGCTAAAATTTGAAATTTCATGATTTGTTCATAAAAAAGACTATCAAACTGTCAAAACATTCATTTTTTTTCAACACTGATTTTTTCATAAACTTTGGAATTTTCAATGACGGAATGCCTTGAAATTTCAGTCCAACTCTTACTCAATAAAAATTTCCGGTACACTTCCTTCAAATTTTTGTCAAGTCACAGTTCGACGGAAATTGCCGGAAATTTCATCATTGAAAATTCGCAATTTGAAGAAATAATTAAAGGAGGCTGTGAATTTCAGTTCACCTATTCCACGAAAATTAATAGAAATCAAGAAAGATCAAATAAATATATCGATAAAGAATCAATTAAATGAAAAAAACTGCAATTTGAAAAAAAATAAACTGTCAAAATAGTCATTTTTTTCCAGCAGTGAATCATTTAATGTTCTCACAAGAAAGTTGACACGATTTTCCTCCAAATGCATCTCATTTTCTTCCCCAGCAATTTTCCCAACTGTCGAAAAATCAAACTTATATCAACTGAGGTGGTAATTTTTCCAAAATGATCGATGATTGGATGGGAAAGACCGCGATGGCATAAACGTCGTGTAGCTGCTTGCCAAGGTATACACATGTAGCACACCGTGAAGGGGTCAGAGTTCACATCTGCAAGAACTAAGTCCCAAGAGCCTCACGCTGGGCACTCACAGCAGTCACCTTTTCTTGTCGGGGAGGAAGTGAGAGAACGCGATGACGAATCATGATAGGAGTCTTGTTCTTTGCGTTAATCTCGTTGCACTCCTGGATCAACTTAAGTGATGTCAATGACACTTGGGAACATTTTCAAACAGCTGAGATTATCACATTCTAGTGATTGTTTTCTTATTTAGTAATTGATTATTAATCCTTTCCATAATTTTTCAATTCAAATTTTTGTTCACATTTCTCTTCACTAAAATAACACAAAACAAAATCAAAAACCAAGAAAGAAATAAAAATGATAATATTCCATAATTTTTACGAAATAGTGATTAAAATATTAAACAACTACGATCCTCTCGCTCTGTAATCACCAGTCAGTAAATATTAACTGAATTCTTCTTTACAACAGTTTTTTATTTTTAATTTTCCCCGAAATCATTCTATTTTTTCACCTATCAATCCAAGAAGCGACAGTTGTCCCCATAATTTCTTCCCCCCAAACCCCCTAAATCCAAACTTGGATCAATTATCGCCGAGTGTAGTGACTCCTCATCTATTTAAAAACCCAACACTCCTCATTAAAAAGTCATTCTCCATTTGACTCTTGAAGAGGATCAGCACGAGGCATCGAACCACCTCACCAGAAATAGCATGTGACATCAGGGTCGTCTCAATCCTTCTCTCCAACGGTGGCGCCTCGAGGTCGCCAATGGGCTCTACCTTCGTCCACCTTTTCAAGATCGCAACGGCAAATAAAGGCCACAGTTGTCATTTGCAAACATGTGTACACCCACGTCCACCGCCCACTTTTCCAAAGAGTCAAAAAAACCCCTTTGGTATTGACTTTAACCCGGCAAAGTGCTCCAGGTAGATCAGTATTCATCAAGTGACAAGCTGAGCCTTCAACTTCATGCTCATCCAGGCATATTTCCACGGTGTTCATTCATTACCACACATTAAGATGAATCAGTGGAGCTGAACTGAAGACCAACAAGACCAGCGAATAAATAACAGTTGTCCCCGTTGTTGAAAAAAGAAAACTGAGCATGAAGCAATACTTTATGGACCTAAAACCCCAAGAATAGCCATAATAGATCAACTCCAGTGACACGAATGGAAATATATCACGATGAGTGAAATTAATGTTGGTGAAACGTTGAATTTATAGTCATGAAAATTACTCGAAGGGTTTTATTCGTTACTCCCCGAGATTAGACTGATTCCAAAGAGGTGTGTCACTTTGATGGAAATATTCATGAGTGTTTTCAGTCACTGGTGAGTAATATTGAGTGACACATTGTGGGATACGATGATGCAAGGGGTAAAGGAAAGATATAAATAGGATGCTTCAACCTGCTATTGGAAGGGAATAGGTATTCTCTGAAAAGGTTATAACATGACGATTGAGTCTACAAAGAGAATACCGCCGGAGTATTACACCATGTAGAACAGTCTCGTCGAGTTGGATGCACACTTTAACGCCTGATGATTTCTACAATAGTAAATCTCAAGAGTTGATAGGCCGTTTACGACTTCTCAGTCGTCAGATGCCTCTCCTCGAGTCCCAAAGAGTTGATTTGTGCTGGGGAAAAAAAACGGGAGAAGAACCATTACCCAGCTACCGCCTTTGAAATCCCAAAAAGACATGCAAGTTTGTTGACCCTATCTTTCTGCGAGTCCAGCAATAATCCTGATAACATTTGTCACTAAAAGTCCACGAATCATTCTTGAGAGCTCTTGCCTCGTTGGTTTCTGACTAATATCAGAAATAATTTCTGCAATTAATATTTTCTTTCGAAAAGGGATAATATTCTTGAAACGAGAAAGAAAGGTTGAATTAAGCAGGTGAGGTTATTTCTTCCCATTGAACTCATTGCGATTGAAAGCAAGCGACGATCATATTGCAGAAATGTCTGGAAGTTTTCCTCTCCATGAAATCTGTATTCCTTCAATGCGAAAGTCAGTGATTAATGATTCACGTCAGTAGTCTCTCCTCAAGTGCCAAAGAATTGATTTGGACTGAAAAAACGGGACAACCATTACCCAGCTACCGCCTTTGAAATTCCAAAAAGTCTTGCAAGTTTGTTGACCCTATCCCTCCACAAATTCACCAATAACCCTGATAACACTCATCACTAAAATTCCACGGGATTATTCATGAAATGCTCGACAATCTCGAGAGCTCTTCTCAAATGTAGAACCCCTTCGTGACTAATGGATCGTAAAAATAAATTGGCATTCCAGCTCTCTTGAAACTGAGATAGCAATGTCATTTCGATTCCACGTGAATACTCTCAATCCATAAAATACGATTAGAAATATTACGATTGAGTGAGTTGGACTCCACCGAATGAAACTAAAAGTCACGGGGAGAATTATCGTCCGAGCTGTCTGGTTACTTGCGCAGTCACTTAGACCACTTAATCCGAGAAGAGTGAAATCTGTAATTAGCCATGGATCGTCATAACGATGTACGGCTTTAGCGCCTCGGAGAAATAGTCACTCATAACTTCTTCTTATAACCAATCCTCATTAACTCCCATCAACATCTTGTAATGATTCTATACGGGCGGAAAATTTTGACGTTTACTCGTGAAGTCTGTGCATTTTGTCGTGAATTCCAGAGAAAATTAATGAGGCATCATTATTGAATGTAAGAAAAAAAGAATTTTCAGGTTAGAATAACTAATACAATGTAACTAGTGTTATTAAAACGATAAGTAACCTTCAATTTCATAATCCCTATTCCCAATAAAATCATCAATCAATAAATAAGAAAGGTGTTTTCATTATGAAAACGGCAAATTCTTCGATGTTGTTCTCCACAAAAACTCCAGGACTTTTTCCGCGAGCACTATACTACATTAAATACCCCCTCTACAAGGCTCGAAAATACGTAACGGTGACGTTTATGTACCCAATGGATCATAGCTAAAAAAATACATAATTCCAACGTAACAATGTTATCATCAAACAAAACAAGTCGCCTTATCTCCGTGCGTAAGGTTGTCGCTGTCTGAGCCACAAATACGGACATTTGGCCTCAACTTCCGGCACTCCTTTACAAAACGCTAAAAGAAATAACCCCCAAGGGCAACGCCAAGGGGCCCAACAAACGGTATTACAAGACGAAGCGGAAACCAGCGAAAGATTCGATTAGGCGAATCTAGGGCTGATAGAATACTTTTGAGGCATGTACTAACTCACATGCAAATATATGCACTAGAACAGCTATTGCCTGAAATTAGTGATGCCGTCGAGACTAGGCGAGAATTATTTTGGAAAGATCATCAGAGTCTAAAAAAAACATCGAAAGTTTAGAAATCGTCGTAATCTCGAAAGACATTGGATCGGTGCATCTCGTCACGAACTTGGAAGAATCCATCACGTCTGAGTTTCAGTATTGTCTGTTTTTCAAATGTTTGTCTCGATATCTGTCTCGTTGTCTAAAAAACACATCGAAAGTTTAGGAATCGTCGTAATCTCGAAAGACATTGGATCGGTGCATCTCGTCACGAACTTGGAAGAATCCATCACGTCTGAGTTTCAGTATTGTCTGTTTTTCAAATGTTTGTCTCGATATCTGTCTCGTTGTCTAAAAAACACATCGAAAGTTTAGGAATCGTCGTAATCTCGAAAGACATTGGATCGGTGCATCTCGTCACGAACTTGGAAGAATCCATCACGTCTGAGTTTCAGTATTGTCTGTTTTTCAAATGTTTGTCTCGATATCTGTCTCGTTTCGTCTCGTGAACTTGAAAAACCGAAAATCTCGAGATTCAGGCAAGATAAATCCTCCCGGAATTGTAACGAGATACACCGATCCAATGTCTTTCGAGATTGCGATGATTCCAAAACTTTCGATGTTTTTCCAGACGGTGATGATCTCTGCAAAATAATTCTCGACTAGTCTCGGCGGCATCACTACCTGAAATTAAGATACTTTTGTCCCGTTTTTAAACAACGAGGATAAAACTAGGAAACATTAAGCAAGGGTTAATTTTCATAAACAGTAATTATACGCAGTGCAACCCGTTAATCCACAATGGAAGAAGCAAGCGATGAAGAGTAATTCTCCTCGACTTGAGTTCCATAAAAATGTATAAAGCTTCCTCAATGCTATCTCAATCCTCCACCCACCCACCGATTCACGGATTTCCGATTACGCTGATTATTCCTACGAGGGTATTCATCGTCTTGATCCATGTGGTTACAAATACATTCATCGATGAATAATGCTGATGATGGCGATGGGATATGCCATATCGCATTACGTAATTTGAATCTCGAGTATTACCGAGGAGTCG
>NW_021680345.1:3959151-3996079 GCF_001412515.2 Diachasma alloeum
GGGGGGGGGGGATTTCAATTGTGAGATGTATGAGGAGAATTGTCTTTATGCATGATGAGTTAGGTATTTCATTCACAGTGCCACCTCATTGATTATACGCTCCTCAGCGATTGGATGAAGTGCCTTATTTACTTTCATTTATGCTAGTTTAATTCGAAAATAAATAACATGGCCTGCCATTTGGTGATAATGTATCTGTTTCAGCGAAACTATTTTCAAAATGCAATTACGTTATTACCTAACAAATCGTAAAATCTGGGAGAATGACTGTAATTGACAGACTATAAGAAATTTTAATTTTCAGGTTAAGTATGGGAGGAAAATGCATTAGTGGCTCGCGGGGGAATTGCGGCGAGCCGCGGATTTAGCTACGGATTGGCGTATGTTGATGGGATGGAGATGTGATGGATGAGGATAACGTTGATGGGCGGTTTATCCGCAATTAGAATAGGTGAATGTCAATAGTCTAGTGGTGAATCCATTGAGAGACACGTCTACTTAGTTTGAGAGTTGCAGGAATCAGTAGCACACGTGGATGATGCAACGGGTGTCGCGCTAGTTGGCTCACCACTCATTTCTATTTGCACTTTGGAGAAGCAGGTAGCGAAAGTTGAAGACAATGCGTTTCTAATAGATATGTTGATTTACGTATATTGTTTTCTCGGTTAATGTCGAGTGAAGGAATTTTTTTTCGGGGAATCAATTGGCAATTTTTGCTTGACTTGGGTTAAAATGTCAGTAAAGTTCTTGGAAATTTTTGTCGTGTTATAGTTTCACGGAAATGACGAGGGATTTTGTGAGTGAACTTTTGAAATTTTAAGGAAAATTAAAGGAATCTGTAAATTTCAGTTTAATTATTCTATGGGAATTCATTGAAATCAGGGAAATTCAGGTGAATATACCATTTAAATTTCAATTAATTGAAAATTCAGTGTCACTTGATACTGAATATTCATCTTTCAACTGCTCAAAAATTTGGAATTTCATGGAATTGTCAATGAAATCAGAAATTTCTGAACCTTGTTATTCGGAATTTCCGGTACACTTCTTGCTTTATCAACATAACAAATTTATCTTCATGGACTGACATCATTATTTGCTAATATTCATGTTTTCGTCATTCAAACATTAATTTCTAATTCTGTTCAGCATTATTCAAGTTAATCTAGTAGAAGATATGAAAAATGGTGAAAATCCTACTGCAGCAAATGCAAAATTTTTCTCGGGTATCATTTTAAAAAATTGATGAAATCGACAAAATCTGTAAAAATTCCCCTACGATTTTTCATCAATATCCTTTACTTGACGTCGGTTCCTATCAACTTTCTGAATAAAATACAAATAATATAACAAATTTATCCCCGTACACGGACACAAGTTCCTGACAACTTTCTGAATAAATTCAAAATAATAAAATGAATTTATCACCACGCACTGACGTACCAGAGTCCAACACAACTCATAACTTTCATCTAGGTGTGCACAATTTTAACGCTTCATTGAACTGTCTGATAGGTGGCACAGTGCCTGCTTACCTATGAAAACACATTATGCAGCACACGCACCTGCAAATATTATTAGCCCACGCAAAGTGCCTTGTAGTTATTGCATCTCACAAGTTACTTCTGCACGTTATTGACCTGACGTCAGGCGCAAATAATTTTCTGGTGGTGGAAGATTAGTAGTTTGAGGATGGAGGAACTGAGGAATGGACAGGTGTGCGGCCTCGTTCACATCGATAAATACAATGATTATTGCTGAACACAAGGTCAGTGGTACTGAAGGGCAGATGTTACATTTAAATATCGTAATCATTTTGAAATGATGAACTTGTTGCATTTCAAAGAACTCATCAACTTCGTGTTTCATTCAATTAAACACGTGTGAACATTTTTCAGTCATCAAATGTACTAAATCGTTAATTTTCTTCGCCATGAAACTGACTTTTGAAAATATTCTGAGCACAAATAATTTTTTTTGCGTATTGAAAAAATTATTTCTAATGGAAAAAATGTATCATTCGTCTATTATTTGTGGAAAAAAATAGTTCTATCTTAATTTTCAATAAAACATTTTTCCCACGTCAACATGTTCAATTTTAATAAAGAAAAAAAGTTAAATATCCTGAATGATAAATTAAATTTTTAAAAAAGTATTAATGAACAACTCTTCAAGACTATTGTGATCAAGGGCAGAGGCTCAATTGAAATATCGTAATCATTTTGTAATGATCAGTCTACCGAATTTCGAAGAATTCACAGATTTCTTTTGTCCAATTAAACACGTGTGAACATTTCTCACTTATCAAATGTCCCAAACCATTGATTTTCTCATCAACCTTGTTTCATTCAATTAATCAGGTGTCAACATTTTTCACTTATCAAATGTGTCAAATCATTAATTGTTTACGTCATGAAGCTAATTGATAAAAACATTGTAAACGTAAATAAATTTTTTGTTAATTGAAAAAAATATCGTAATCGCTTTATAATGATAAATTTATTGGATTCCATAGCACTCATTAACTTGGTTTCATTCAATTAAACACGTGTGAATATTTTCACTTATCAAATGTCTCAAATAATTAGTTTCTTTTGTCATGAAAATGATTTCTGAAAACATTCTAAACGTCAATAAATTTATTAACCATCAATTGTTGATGAAAAATTCCATGATTTTCAATAATAATATTTTTTCGATTTAAAAATGTCGTCTAATGATTTAAAATGGGAATCCAAGTCAAGATTTCGTAGAATGTAAATGATGAAATCGTTACAAAATGTTCGATTTTGGGGGGAAAAAATCTGCACACCATCGTGAATGCTAGATTTAATTAAAATCAAAGTATTAATGAAGAACATGCTTAACCGAAATATCGTAATCATTTTTAGAAAATGATTCAACGCGAAACATTTATTATTCATTAATTACGCATGGAAAATGTCTCAATTTTCAATAATAACATTTTTTCCACTTCAAACTATTTTTTAATGATTTAAAATGGGAATCCAAGTCAAGACTTCATAGAATGCAAATGACTAAATCATTGCAAAATGATATTAAGAAAAAAAAATCTGTAAAACATTCTTAATGCTAGGTTTAATTAAAATTAGAGTATTAATAAATGACTCCGCAAGACCATTGTAAAGTTCGCACTGATGCCATGCAAATTCGCTCGTTAAATTCAAACTAAATCATGAAATAAAAAGTCTGTAAATTTAAATTGAATGGACACTGGCATGAAGTCCGCAGCGATTGTAATCATGAGTGCATTTCTATCTCAGGCGATAGTTCGATCACAACTCGGGTATCGGATAATTAGCAATCGAGTCTAATCGAGAGATATGTGTCACGTAATGTTTCTAATTGATCAATTTCGTTTCACCAATTGTACAATCGCGAAAGGGGGAAAATTAGTTGCGTCATCGTGAAAGAAAATTCTTCACATTCTCACGACATTTCGAGTTGATTTGACGATTTGCTTAATTAATCGTTATTTTATAAACGCCGCAAGTACTCCCGGTAGAACGGTTGGAATAATTATATCATTGGATACCGATACAATAACGGAATTGTTCCAGTAAACCGAGAGCATTCAAGAAGGAACAAAACACTAGAGACAATGAAGCTAAGTGCTCCCATTATTGCGAGAGGCACCAGACTCAAGGCTACCAACTCGGGGGCTCGGTTAACTTATTCTCGATGCCAAGGAAAATGGATAAAAAGGTTTGTCTTACACGAACCTTAATAGCCCTTTTAAAGCAGGAAATTACGTGACACACACCCATTTGGTTTTTTTACATTCCTCTTTCTGTCGTTTCTCAAGACTGTTGGAAAATTTTGACTTAAATTTCCGGTAGATTTCTTGGAAACTTTACGGTATGAACGAGATGGCAGAATTTCTGGTTCATACTGAAATTTCAAGGAATTCCGCTTGTCCAAATTCACAGTTTGGTGAAAAAAATTGATTGAAACTACAAATTTCAGGTCAATTATTCTATGGAAATTGATAAGAATCGGAAGAATTGAAATAAATATCTTCGTGAATTTTTAATTAATTGAAAATGCAGCCAGACTTTGGTACTGGCTATTCATGGTTAATTAATTAATTGATTAATTTATTTTTTGAAACGCGAATCCAATAGCCAAATAAATAAATTAAGAATAGTAGTATTCACGTAACTGAAAATGAATGAATGGTTTCATTGAAAATTTGAGTAAGTTGCGGAAATGTGGTCTCTTGCTGCTCAAAAATTTGAAATTCCATTGAATTTCCAGTGAAATTTAATATTTCTGAAAAAGTTCGCCAACAGAACAATAAAATTGCATTTGTTTCCATGAATTCTGCCATTAAAAATGTACAATTCACTGAAAAAATAGAAACTGCGAATTTCAGTTCAATTATTTCAGAAAAACTAATAGAAATCCAGAAAATTGAAGTGAATATATTCTTGACGGCCCAATTAATTAAAAATTCACCGTAATTAGTTACTCAATATTCCTGTTTTGATTGAAAATTCAAATGAGATGACGAAATCTCACCTTCTTACGGCTCAAAAATTTTTAATTCCATTGAATATTCAAGGAAATTTGTAATTTCGTTATTTTTCCCTTCTAATCCAAAAATTCCGCAAGAGCACACTAAAATGATATTTATTTCCATGAATTTCGTTATTAAAAATTAGTTCAAACTACGAATTATTCCATAAAATTAATGGAAATAAAAAAAAATCAAGTAAATAGACACTTAACTTTTCAATTAATTAAAAGTTCAGCGTAATTTGATACTGAATATTCCTGTTTTCATTGAAAATTCAAATAAAATGAAAAACTCTCCTAAAAGTGACGATTGAACGAACCACAAAATTTCAATTTTTTTCCAACAGTATAAGTCACCGAGTACATCCTCCGACAATTAACACTGACACAGCCAAATCACCTCCTTCTGCGGAGGGCTTTCTCTTTCAGCAATGCCATACCATCGTTAAAAATGTAAATTGGGACTATAAGTTAGGACTCAATCGCTTCAAACGACATGCCAGGATAAACCTCAAAACAAAAAAAAGTAAAAAAAACTAGAGAGACACTAATGCAAAAGCAAGATCACTTTCAAAAAAATGGTAATAAATAAAAAAACAACTAAAACGTCAAAATTCAAACGAGCTAGAAAGTGGAAGAAACTGCGGGAATCGATAGTTTGCAGGAGATAAAAAGTCTCAAATAAAGAAGATTATGAGTGATGTAACCAAAAATACTGATAAATTTCCTCAGAGTCCACAAAAAGGCAACTCTGTTTGAGCCAGCAGTTCCCGAAACACGAATAAAGCACGAGGAACTTAATTTTTGTAATATTTTGGAAACTACTGGGGTAAAACCGGTCGTCTTTCGATCAATTCTGAGCGAAATGTCATCGTCTTTTCAATTTATTCAGTCATAATCTTCGATTTGGTAATTAAGTGATGAAGGGAGGAAAGTTTCTATTGAAAATGACCCCTCAAAAATATACTAATGATGCCTGTCAGGAATTTTTACTTGAATTTAGTTTAAAAAAAGGAAAAATGTCATTAAATTATCAAAATTTTTGAAAAATTACCAAAAATTAGTCCAAAAAAATGTCATTAATCTACCAAAAATTCAAATGTTTTCGTGAAATTTTTGTCTCGTATTTGTATTTTTCAACAGACTTAATCTCCTTTTCCCTCGAATTTTGGTAAAAATTCCTAAAACGTCAATACAGTAGTAATTTCTAATGGAATTTCCTCCTCCACGCGTCTCCCTTCCTCACTTAAACTAGAATTTTCTCCCCTGCATTCACAATACGAGAAGAATTCATTCACCCCAAACTAATGTGAAACAAGAATTAAAAATTTAAATTTCGTCCGGAAATGAATCGCAATTGTCCGGCATAAATGAATTCACCTCTCCCCGCGCAATTCCCTAATTTCTCCACTCGAGCAATTCCCATCAGCATCAGACAGAACCTTACCATGTGCCTCAATGAACTTGGCCCAGCATCCCCAATAAGCGAGTGAACTGGACCTCCCGTCCTCCTCGTAATCCCCAATTGTTCCATTCTGACCTTTAAACTTGGTGAGTGACTCCTCATAGCCGTGCTGAGTTCTCTGTTCACGTTGGTGTTCAGCAACAGTATCAGCTGGATCAAAGCCCAGGCGTTCCTTGTAGTAGGCCTGAGTTGACATCTTGATAACCGTATACCAATAATAACCACTTTCACGAATTTAACCAAACACGTTTTTCAATTGTCACTTTTGCATAACTCACACGATAACACCCGGAAGAGAGGTACTTGCTCCGAATAAATCGTTCGTTCGTTTCGAGGCTTTCGTTACTCAACTCCTACAAAAGTTTTTTCATCAAATTGTCGATTAATTTTCACTCAAATTCCCTTTCGACTCTTCGTTTCTCGTTAAATCTCGTTACAACTATGACATACCGCATTTGTTAGAATTATTAAGGGATATCCTTCTGGTTAGTACAGCTGTTATAAAATAGATATGGCTACACAGGGAATTGCATCCGGCGTTCCACCGTTATTCATATTATTCTCTTTAATATCGTTATTAAATCCCCAGTCTGTGTATACGATTATGGCACACTTGAATTCTAAATTGGTTCTCTCTCTCTGGTTTTCTTTATCTGCTGATTACGCTGTCCACCACCGCATCATCATTGTCATTATCATCATCATCATCATCATCTCGATCTTATTTTCTTTCGGTCGACTCACGTGCTCCATGAGACCTCCATGTTTATCCTTTCACATCGCCAGTAAATATAGCTCGATAAACACTGGATTAAAAGAAAGAGGAAAAATCAAGAGTCTGCTGTTTTGTTAGGGTCGGAGTCTATTTGCCATGTGAATTCCCCTGGATTATTAGCGTAATTAAGTGAATCTTGAGGTATTTTATTGATGAAACTGAAGCGGGAAATCGGAGATTTTTACTTTAATTTACTGGGGAAATCCCGCGGGCGTTTTGGAACTTCAGAACTTTTGACAAAAATGTGAGCAAAAAATTTTGATATTTCAGGTGAAATGCAAGGAAATCAATAATTAAAATTTTAACTGAATGTAGGCATTCAGTTAATTTAGAATTCAAGAATATATTCACCTGAATTTTCTTCATTCACATTAAATATTTTCTTCGAAATTTCAATTTTTGCTTATTTTCACATCGAATGATGAAAAAATCAATTGAAATTGTAATTTGTGCTAAAATATCCACATTTTTCACTAAATTTCTAGTAAAAATTCCTAAAAATCCAATACGCCGTACGATTACTAGAGTCCAGAAGTAATTTTCAATCAAAAATTTTCTTCTTAATGAGAATTTTGGTCACAATAAAACTATAGTTGGCTAATTATTATTATTGTCAGGTGCAGAATATTTTTCTGTACCATATCTCACAATCAAATCACCCGGAAAAAAATCTAAAAGCGCATCAGTTCAACGTAAAAATTACGTTTGAAACGTAATCCCGAGGTGTAATGTCACTTTCGTAGAAATCACTGTATAAAAAAACATTTCAATTCGAAAAAAAAAATTGCAGAGGAAAAGGAAAAATTGACATTTTGTCTCATAATGTCAAAAAATCCCGAGAAAAATCTTCACCCCAGAATTACATAAACCCACCAGGGCCAGCCATATTCATAAATCATAATCACCGTTAAATTTTGAAACCGTCATTTAATTAATATCACTCTTGAATTTTCAATTATTTAAGTAACTATCAATTTAAATATTAAAAATGTTGAACTATTTTATTAATCAATAATTTAGGTAGGAAGACTGCCGATTATTCGGTCAATCGATACTCCCTGTTACGAAATTGGAAAATTTACAGTTCCATATTATCAAATATTTAATTCAGTAGCGAAGTGGTAAAAGGAGATAAGTCAATTTTGACTATTGACCAGTTTTCAATCAATATCTCGGAATTACGGGAAATAGCGAAATTTCCGTAATTCCATTTGTTGTAGCTCTTAATCAGCTCTACAAAAAAGGTTATAACAAAAATTTCGCTATCTCCCTTAAATTCCGAGAGATTGATTGACAACTGGTCAATAGTCAAAATTGACTTGCACTGTTTTACCACTTCGCTACTGAATTCATCATCAATCAGGAATTTAAATTATTAATATGGTAATATTTTTAAATTCTGATGAGTATATCAAAACCTTCATTAATGCAAGTCGCAAATCCTTTTAACAGTGATGAGATTTAATACTGATGGCCATCCCTGAAACCCACGTAAATTTTACATAATTTTTTTTTATTTTTTCCTTTTCAATTTATTCCCCAACTAAAGCTTCAACTATATTTTCATTATCACACAAATCCTCTCAGAATAGAGAATAAAAATGACACACTGATCTAAATTTAAAAAAAAACGAACCGTACACGGAAAGAGGAAGCGAGATAAGCACTCACGATCACGGCAGTTCTCTGACTGACTAACCAGGGTGACGGGCATGAAACCGAGTGGGGAAAAGTAACTGCCGGTATGGCGCGTGGACACAAGACTGGAGAGACACGAGAGAATTCGAGAGTTCGCGAGCACCAGTACAGGACGAGACCGGAACCCAAGGAGAGTACGATCGCTATCCCCGCATATGGTAATCGGCCAAGTGTAGTGTGTGGGTGCTCTGGTACCCCTACCCCCTGCCCACCACACACCCTTCGCGGCCCACCACCCCTGAACCCTCCAATCACCGTCACACGCACAACTGAAACCAATGGCCAATCATCAGTCATCACCCATGCAGTCAGATAAATATTACGGTGAATGGATTTCTTTTGGGATTGAGATTGCGGAAATTGGGTGGTTTTTATAGAGTGCCGGCGCCGCGGGGGTACGGCGGGAGGGAAGGGGGGATGAGTGGAGTTTGGGGACTTGAGTCATTGGATAAATAAGGGACTTGAAGTATTTAGGTTGATAAAGACGAGAGTGTCGAATTCCAATGTGATGTGGTCAGGTGCGTGGAAATACATTCTTAAAAGAGAGCTTAAATTTCCAGTATACTTTTTGGCAATTTTTATCACATTTAAATTCCACTAATATTTTGAGGAATTTCGTTATTGAAAATCCAGAATTTCGGGGAAAAATCAGTGAGAACTGATTCTGAGAACTGAGTAAATTTCAGTTCCATTATACCCTGGAAATTAATATTCTTAACATATTCTTGAATTTTCAATTATCTGAAAGTTCAGGGGGATTTGCCACTGAATATTCATATTTTCATTGGAAATTTAAATAAATTGGAAAATTCTGGTCTTCATGCCTCTCAAAATTTTGGGATTTTATTAAATTTTCAGTGAAATCTGAAATTTCGTGAATTTTTTCTCCTTAATTTGCATTCAGTCGCACTGTCCTGAAAATTACTCATCGATTATGAAATTTCATTTGTTTCTAACAGTGTACGCTGAGAGAAAAAACAAGGTAATATCAGGAAATTAATTTCTTGAGCGAAATGTATTATCTATTGCGGATAAATCGCTTGACCTAAGAATTCAGCAGGAGCCAGAGGATATAGGAATTTTGTGAAGTCTTCATGAATTGAAAATGAAGACTTCAGGATGAAATGAGAATTTCTGGGCTCAAGAAATCGTTTTCGCTGTGTCAGGAGATGAGAAAATGACTGAGAATACAAGAAGCTTCGACTCGCCATCAGTGAATCATGAATTAAGAACTTTCATATTGAATGAATACAGAATTCATGTAGAGGAAATTCTTCGGACATTCCTGAATTATGATCGTCGCTTCCTCTCAATCGCAAAGAGTTCAAAGGAAAGAAATAACTTCATCTCTTTATTTCAGACTTTCCTTGTCATTGCAGAAATATTATCTCCTAAAAAAAAAAAATGATCAAAAAAATAACAATAAAGAAAATATGGATAAAATAAAATACCAATATTTCTTATTTTGCTTCCGGAATCTCTGATTCTTTACCAATAAGAGAATTCTACGCTAAACATTCCCCGTACACTGAGAGAATTGTTCAGCAAAAATTACGGAATTCACAATTCGCTCACCGATTACGGAATCAACTCAGAAAATTCAAGTGACGGTATCGTAATTTTTCACAGAAGATTCAGATAAAAATTACGGAACACTGGAAAAATTCCGTCACAGTAAAATTTCCTACAACCACATTTCGCTCCGGAATTACGGCAAAGATACGTAATTTTTATTGAATATTTCTCTCCGTGTATTTTTAATGAATAATATTTGTAAACCGAACTGAACGTCAAGGCAAATCAGTATATCCCCTTTCAACTGATTGAAATACTCCATATCAATTATTTTTCGTAAGAAAACTTCCGTTATCCACACGAACTTGACACTAATTTATCAACAATCGCCCATTGTCTTCCCAATGTCAACTAATTGATTTCCCGACATAATTACACGGAAGTCTGGGGAATAGCTCCTTCAAGCGCATAAAAGGACTCGTTAGAACGAACAAAAAAATTTCGTAATTTTTCGTAGCACGTGGGTGTGTGTGATGGACTAGCCCAATCTCCCCCTCACACGCGTGTTTACGAATACGTAACAATGTGATCGACGAAGCGAGACCGCCTTCTATGATCTACACCGACATATATATATATTATTTTTTCACTCTTTGTTTTCCTTTGTTTTCAGGGTCAAATTGATTTCAACCTTCCCTTCCCACCTCGTGAGGAAATGAAGGATGTGACGAGGATGCGGCAAGTACTGGTCCAAGGCCCCCAACGCCTGACGGGTATAACATATAGCCGCGCGTGTGATTATCGAAAGAGGAATTTGAAACGAGGTGTACCTAACGGTACTTGTCAAAGGCTAAGGCGATTCTGGACTTTCGGCCAACTAGCAATAACCTGCTCATATTCACCCCCCTATCCCCCCCCCACACCACCTCACACGGAGAGTAATATTCAGTAAATATTACGGAACAATTCACGTAATCCGCAATGGGGAATCGTTTTTCGGCAATTTTTACTTCGCTCTCCGATTAATTACTATTAATTTTATCGCGGATTACGTCTCGAGACGTAATCTTTACATTTTTTTTCTGGTAATTTTTATTGAATTTTTCTCTCCGTGTACCACCCCCCTAAAATGACAAAAAAATAACATCAACACGACTATTCTCTCCCAATTGTAAAAAAAAANCGTTAGAACGAACAAAAAAATTTCGTAATTTTTCGTAGCACGTGGGTGTGTGTGATGGACTAGCCCAATCTCCCCCTCACACGCGTGTTTACGAATACGTAACAATGTGATCGACGAAGCGAGACCGCCTTCTATGATCTACACCGACATATATATATATTATTTTTTCACTCTTTGTTTTCCTTTGTTTTCAGGGTCAAATTGATTTCAACCTTCCCTTCCCACCTCGTGAGGAAATGAAGGATGTGACGAGGATGCGGCAAGTACTGGTCCAAGGCCCCCAACGCCTGACGGGTATAACATATAGCCGCGCGTGTGATTATCGAAAGAGGAATTTGAAACGAGGTGTACCTAACGGTACTTGTCAAAGGCTAAGGCGATTCTGGACTTTCGGCCAACTAGCAATAACCTGCTCATATTCACCCCCCTATCCCCCCCCCACACCACCTCACACGGAGAGTAATATTCAGTAAATATTACGGAACAATTCACGTAATCCGCAATGGGGAATCGTTTTTCGGCAATTTTTACGTCGCTCTCCGATTAATTACTATTAATTTGATCGCGGATTACGTCTCGAGACGTAATCTTTACATTTTTTTTCTGGTAATTTTTATTGAATTTTTCTCTCCGTGTACCACCCCCCTAAAATGACAAAAAAATAACATCAACACGACTATTCTCTCCCAATTGTAAAAAAAAACATAAAAACACCGGAGTTGTTGCGGTTACGTGCACCAGGATGAAGACACCGACACGCCGACACTGACTCTCAAGATTCTATGTATAGACACATGGAAAGAAAGGGCAGGCACATGTCTGGATCTCTCCGGTGGCAGTGAAACGAAGAAGAGTGAGAAGGGACACTGCATTTTCCGGCTCGATAAAATTAGATTGCAAATGGAGGAAAATAGAGAAGATGATGCCTCTGCGCGACACTAACACGAGGCCACGACCCCACAAATACAACTTCTACCCTTTATCTCGTTCACAAAAAATCACGAATGACCTGTGGATGAGATTCTCACGTGATGACGTCAAACGAGAAATTATGACTTATCATTCTTGTGTTGACTTTGTTTTTTTTACTCCATCACCGGTCTATTATTCTCTGAATGGAGGAAAATGCACCGGAGTGAACTCTCAAACTCTCGGGGTAATGCATAATAATGCAATTACGGTGGATAAGGTACATGAGAAATGATTGCTGGGTTTCTCCAGCTCTGACAAACTCGATTACCGTACTTCACTCTATCGTGTAATGGATGGTGAAGGATTGTAGGATTATTTGATATCATAGGTGTGTTTCATATTATCAGAAAAAAAGGGCAATAAAAAAGTAAATAAATTTCGTTATTTTTTAGGGGAAAATGCAAATGCATTTCAGTCACTCGGAAAAATTGAAAGAATGGCGACCCGTTCTTCCCCAGTGGTACATTATAGTATTGAATATAATTTTTAAAAGTTTTTTGACGATTTTCAAATTCAATTTCTAGTATATCTCTCGGAAATTATTTAGAAGTGACGTTTCCACTGAAATTTCAGGAAATTTCGGTATTGAAAAATCATAATTTAATGAGAATATCAGTGGATTTGATATTATTCAATGGAAAACAGTTAAAATTACGACAATTCAGGTGAATAAATTATTGAATTTTGGATTGGCTGAAAATTTAGCGCAATTTAATACTGTACA
This sequence comes from Diachasma alloeum, assembly GCF_001412515.2. NCBI lineage: Eukaryota > Metazoa > Arthropoda > Insecta > Hymenoptera > Braconidae > Diachasma > Diachasma alloeum. The sequence continues at coordinate 3,972,023 of NW_021680345.1, forward strand.
AATATGTTGAGTTGAAAATGCAAACAAGTCAAATTTTTGTTGCAATATTTTTACCTAAAATTCATAAGTTCAATTTAACAGCAATCTTCTAAAATTTTGTTCAACAATGTACAAAAAAAGTTCTCTCTTTCATTATAAAATTTGTCTGTGCATTAGAATTTTTTTTTAAAGCTCATAATAAAGCTTTGATTTTCATCTTCAACTCAATTTTCATTTCCGTTTTTATTCCCACCAAATAAATAATTTCTTCAAATATAATCTGCTCATCAAAAAATCGCCTATTTTATTCTAATCGAGGATTTTTTCGGAATTAATGAACTATTCATTCCATATAATTAAAACGTTTGCATAAAAGAATGAATAAAAAAATTTCAAATGAAGTTTTATTCGATTAAAAACCCTCATTTCTCCGGGCCTTCTCATGGAAATGTTTTCCTCGCATAAGAACTCGAAAAATATCGATAAAAATGGATGCATTGATATGCGAAAATCGATTAAAAATGTGGAAAAACTATAAACGGTATAATTCACCGGCAATTTACATAGACAGCTGACGCCACACAGCTGCCTGTGTACCCCCACGTGTACACACGCCTTAAACTCCAACATTTGTCTCTTCTTCTTATTCACATTCTACCTCGACTTGGCTTCCTTTTACCTCCGTTGGATGTACACGTGTGGGCGAGGGCAATGGCTATTTTCTACGAACCTTTAAATATGCGAATTGACTGTAGCAGCAAGACGGGAGGTTCAAGAACTGTTTTTTCCCCTCCTGTGCTGCAATAATACCTCTCCAGGGTGACTTTTGCATTTTTCATTATAGTTTTGATAACAATTCTTGCGCCGTTCATAATTTTTGACCGAAATTGAGTTCAATCGTTCCATGAAAATTAATAGAAATCAGAAAAATTGAGGGAAATGTATTCTTCAAGGTTTGATTAGTTTAAATATCAGTTATTTAGTATTGAATGTTCAGGTTTTGATTGAAATTGAAAGTAAATTAGGGAATTCCATGCAATTGCCAGTGAAATTTGAAATTCCATGATTTCTCCACCGTAAATTGTCAATGAAATTGATTTTTTTTTCTCAATTGTCTTCTAAAGAAAAAAATCAGGTGATTTGGAGGCAAATTTCAATGGAAATTCGGTTTGTCCATCAAGAAAATGTTTGCGACGACAAATTTGATAATGTTTTGATTGAAAACGAGTGAATTGGAAAATTCTGGTCGTGTTGTTGCAAAAAATTGCAATTCTGTGCAATTTCCAGAAAAATATGAAATTTCATGATTTTTCTACTCAAAATCGGACTCGACATTGCTCTTCTGAACATTATTACTAATCTCTCCATTAAATTTATTCATTTTTTTAAATTTTCATCTTAAAAAAACAGAATAGAGAATTTGGAAATAAATTTCAATAGAAATTCCCCTTCATCAACCGAACAAAATTTCGTGAAAATAATTTCTGATAACAAATGATTAATCATCAATTCCTAAACATGAAATCCCGTGAATCTGTCCATAGTAACATTGGTGATTTATTTTTCTCAATTTTCATCTAAAAAAAGAAAGAAAATAGAGAATTTGGAGATAAATTTCGACGGAAAGTCCTCTTCATCAACCGAGTAAAACTTCGCGACAATAATTTCTGATAACAAATGATTAATAATCAATTCCTAAACATAAAATCCCTCGAGTCTGTGCATAGTAACATTGGTGGACGTGAAAAAAGAACGAGGAAGAATTGAGAATGGGTGGGATAAGAAGAAGGCATAAAGGTAGTTGGCAACGACCGGACTGCATTCTTGCGCCGTGAGCAGCATAACGGACCCCAGCAGCATCTCCACTGGGGAATAAAAATCCTTCGTGGTCCGAGGGGACTCGAGTAGTCTCGCCAAAAACCCATCATCCCAATTTTGGGAATAACCCCAGAACACCGAAATCTCAAGAAATTCTGACAATGTCAAAATGACAGGCAAAACTTTTCGACAATTGAAGTCAATCATTTGGCAACGAAAATGCAATGAGTGAATGTTTTGGTTTCTCCTCTCTGTCTCTCTCTGTGTCCAGACACACACGTCCCCTGACCTGCCTCAAACGCCGGCTGCTGCACCAACATTGGAATGTCCAACGTGCCTAGACCCTGGAGCTATTTCCAACGACTCAAACCCCCCCACCGCCGCTGCCATCTGAATCACTCGAAAAGTTAAGGAACAAATAAAATCCACTAATAGACCAATCGAATATTTCTGGAGTTAAATGGACGTCCTTGAACTCTGAATAATAAAGACTGGAAAAATGTAGCGCATTCGCTAGACAATTGAATTGAAATCGTATGAGAATTATATTAGAAATTATAGAGCTGAGTAGAATTGGATTAATTATCTTCAATCGTCTCATTTTTTAATTTAAAAAAAACTTCAAAATTACGCTAAAATTGAAAAGTTATGACTAATTTGTCTTTCTCGAGGTATTCACAATTATTTCCTGCGATTTTCCAATAAACCAAGAGAAACAATTTAAATTGAAATGAATTTTAGTTCAATCTAATACACGAATTGGAACATTTTATCCATTTGCAACAAAAAAAATCGTTGAAATAAAGAGGAAAATCTCAGTTAAAGAGTTTTACTTCATTTAAATGGATGTAAATACTCTATTGCAGTTTATTCTATAAGAATTTATTAGCATAAAATTTTCAAGTCCTTTCCTTGATTTTGTTCATGCAAAAACAAAAAAAATGAAAATTTATGTGGAAGAATTTCCACTAAAGCAATTTCGACATCTGTTGAAAAACGAATAGAATTATTATGGAGTTTCAATAAAAATATAACAGAATTAGATTGAAATTATGTTTTGCTACATATGCGTATTTTTTTCAACGTTCAATTTTCATAAATAAATAATGAAACTTGCTTTCAAAATTCTAAATTCAATAGAAGAAAAAAAATGAGATTTTAATGTTCAATTAATTTTTATTCGCTGGATTAAAACCCGATATCTCAACATTTTACGCTAGAAAGCATAAAATTATGATTATAAAATTATACGCTACCTCAACTACAACTCGAGCGTTCGATCCACAATCCAATGCATTTTATGGAGCTACTTGGAAATGAATTGGAAATTACCCAGGAGCGTTGATGAAATGAATAATTGACGTGTCATTTAAAATAGCATGGTTTGAGGTAATAAGAAAAGCAGTCCAACGCGCGTTTTGAAGAGTCGAATCGATCCTTAAATGGCAAGGTGGTGTTGTACGTGTTTTTAAAGGTACGTGGGAGACTCCCTGGTGTCTTCGGACTGGGTGTAAGGACACGGGTGGTGGTTACCACGTGACAAAGGGGGCAAAATCGAGTTGGCAATGGCACCAAAACCAGCCGATCATTCGTGAGAGAATGGAAAAAATGTAAAATGTGTCTTTCGAATTCATCTATTCGAGGTGGAGGTATGCCATTGGCGAATGCGGTGGGGTAATTGTACTGTGGTTGAGTGTCATACGCCCTGCCCAGACAAGTTCGCCCACGGATTTGCTGGATACTTCTTGAATATGACGAACTCATTCTCATCGATAAATCAATATCCCTAATGTGAGGTTATTCCGAATGAAGCAAGCATTACGAACAATTCATTTTAATCATTAAATTTGTAAAAAAAAATAAATAAAAAATTCTGGGATAATTCGTTTTTATGACATTTTGTAGGAAATTAATTTCTTCTTAACATTGACTTCATTTGAATGAATTTAGAATGTTTAAACTTCCGGATATTTTACGTTTCTGGTGTCAAATCTATTTGTGTACGAACTTTGAATGTGAACAGTCTTTTTAGGATTAAAAAAAATATTTGGTGAATTATTCATGAAAAAATTGTTGTAAACTTAAAAAATTACTCATTGTAAATTATTTTATGAATTCTCCTTAAAGGGGAGACCTCATTTTTTTCAGTAATAAATAAGATTTTTCAAATGTTTCTAACAGAAATGGAAACTCCAATAACGTTTTCAGTAAAAATTCATCAAAAATATGATATTGATCCCAAATATTCTGTAATTTTTGCAAGAGTTATTGCATTTAATGTCTAAGTTTTAGTAAAATTCTGGGGTAATTCCTAGGATTCAATGAAACTTAAATAAAATGTCATCAGTGTTGAACAGAATTTCAATAAAAATAACCAAAACACTTGAATTCTCAAGTTTATCAATCTGATGAAATTTCACCTGAGAAAGTCCGTATACAATCGTTGGCTGTACAAAAATGCCTTCGTAATAGAAACGTAGATAAACCTATTTATCGGGATGGCATTGGATGCTCGCTCGAGCATTAAATAATCTCTACTCGCGATTAGAGACGATCGATGATGCGTAACTGGCGGCGGACACAGGGTGAAACAATTGTCAGTGTTATCAAGTGTGCGGATCACCTCCTGCTCTACATCGGATAATCGGAGAGAGCAGTTTGATAATATTGAAAGGACAAAAATAACGATTTTGTAAGACGATTACGAAGTGGAGATAGTCAATCTGTGGGTGGTACCGTGACCAGAATATTTGGTTAAACACCCACGGAAAATGAAAGCGGTTTGCATAATTCTAACATTTTAGATGATTGAATTAATGTTCTTTAATATATTGGAGTTATTTTATTTTTTTAGTCATCTAAAGTCAAAGTGACTTGACGATGAATGAAATTGACTTGACGTTTTTTTTTTGTAAGACGAAGGAAATGGAGGAGAAATGGATCTTCTTAAATAATTAATATCTCCTAAACAAATGATGCGATTGGAATAAATCACATCTCATTTCTCAGCCTGAAAAAATATCTTCAAAATGAAAAAAAAATTATTGAATTTCACTCTGCCACCTTGAGTTATCTAGTCTATGATTAAAAATTACAGTGAAATTGATTTCTCCGCGCCTTCTCGGTAATCATAAATACTCGTATGGTTTTTCATTGATTTTTCGTCAAGCCCACACACCGAATCTAGTTCTGTCCACAGCCTGTATAAGTAAGCCCAAAAACCAGTGCTAAAGAGCCCACTCAGTAAATCGTTATCCGCCAAATTGAGAAACTACCGTAACTGACTCTCGTTTTATTACTCTTGCGCAATGTTAAAAAATGAATTTGAAATAATAACGTAACATTTTAGATGGTCGTGACAACCCCGAAACTGTGAACATCCTGAAGGACCTGGCATCGTAAAGATTACGATGTATGGCAACGGGTAATTTACATTTTTCGCCAACTGGTTACGTCTCCCACTCTCGAATGCTACTATTTCCTTGCTTTTTTCATTTCTTACGTTGAGTCAGACATTGCGAAAGATATCCAGGAATGGGCTGGTTGTGTACCGTTGTTCACCTATTTTAGTTCAACTCTTTATTGCTGAGGTGAGAGTGAGGACCCAGTGGAACAGTAGCAATTGGTAGTTCAGTGTCGATAACACTGGTAACACGTGTCACAGGGACATACATGACAAATCACAAGAGACATTGTAGCATTATGTTCAAAACTAAATTCATTGAAAAAATTATATGCGAACATTATATTTATCTTTATTGGGAGGAAAAAGAACATGAAATTCCTGATTTCAATGGAAATTCAATTTAATTACGAAATTGCGGAGCAGCAAGAATACGAGAATTGCCAAATTTAGTTGAATTTTCAATCAATTGAAGAATAAAAAAATATATTTACATAAATTTTCCTGATTTTTATGAACTTTCATCAAATAATTGAACTGAAGTCTAACGTTTCCACTCATTTTTCTATGAAATCAAAAATTTTGAATTACGAAATTCCCTGGAATTTCAGTAGAAGAATAACACGACAGAAATTCCTTACTTTTAATCTTATTTCGAAAAAAAAAAAATCCATTCAGAATTTTAGGAACTATTTTTAAAATCTGAAAAACTCCACTTGATAAAAATAATTGAAATGACGTTGATTATTCATGAAATTTTTCTCACGCAATTTAATTACTCAATTTGATGATTAAAAATCTAGGAAACTGTAAAACGTACTCATATATTATATTTTCAACCCATCGCCTTTTGATCCCATAAATCCTCTAAATTCATTTCTGAATATATTCCAGAATAATTGAAAATTCATGAAATTCAAACGAGCCCCCATTGTCTCGAATGAAGTCATCAGAGCGTTGATGATTCTTCCCTGAAGCTTCACAAATGACTGTGAAGATGAGCAAAATCCCGGGGAGTCATCCATCAAGAGCCAGAGACGCGTATCGACGGATACAAATCGACAAGGACATTTTACCGTTTTCCAACGTGACGTATCAATCGTCTCCCCACCTCAGTGAACACAGGAGAACATTCACAATTGTGCCTTGTATGAAATGATATACAGCGCAATGTGAAAATCGTGTGTGTACCGTGAATGCTTTTTATTGGTGGCAAAGTGGCCATGGAAGCTATGTTAAAGCAGCTCTACCCTTTCGACGAGTTGCTCTATAGATCTGATAATTTTCAGTTGTTAAATTTTCCAACGAAATAAAAACGGAACGTGGATAATATTTTTTTTCATTTCCAACTCAAGGTCCGGCCCTAAGTGATCAATTTTTCATTTATAGATAAGTTATAATAATTAGTTGAATTTAATAAGTTATAATAATTAGTTGAATTTAATAATTTATAATGATTAATTTAATTCAATAATTTATAATAATTGCTTTGATTTAATAATTTATAACAAGTAATTTAATTTAATAATTTATAATAGCTGATTGTGGAAAGTTGAAGATTTCAAACGTTTTTAAATTGCTAATGACGTCACAAGGATGGTCGAATGCTGGATCAATTACAGAATGGCTCGAGCCAACCTAACCCAACCGTTACGTGCGCCTTATCTAATGGATGACGGCAACTCCCCTCTCTCCTCACATTCGACCAACTTTGTGACGTCATGACCAAAAAACAATAGCTTTCAAAAGCGTGTGAATTTCAATCAACTATTAGGGAAAATCCAGGCAATATTTCTTCATAATTCTTTTCATTAATTCTTTCGTTATCTATGGGTTATGAAGAATGGGTGAATAGGGAAATTAGAGGAAGCTGAGCTCCATGGAACTCGAAACACAATTTTTCAAAATTTTCGTATAATTTTTAGCACATGTTTCACATGGATACATAACAGAACTTGTTCACAACCCAAAATTTAGAATTTTATATATAGAATTTTCATTTTTCAATTTCGAAATCCCTTGAAAATAATAGAATGTGTTACACGTGCGTGCGAAACAGTAGAACTTTACGTACTAGTAACACAATATACTATTTTAACTCAAGATGCTGCGTTAAGCCTTCATTTTTCAACATTTTTCCTTAAAATTAAAAGTTCATTAATTGGAGAAAAAAAATTACGAAAACGTTTAATTAAATGAAACGTTTTTCCTTCAAATCAAAATAGTATATTTCGATACAAGTGCGTAAAAGTGTTTTTTGACCTGTGGGAGATGTGTAGCGCTCGCCGAAAGCGAAACGGTAATTAATTTGAGAAAAAAAAAAATTACGATTCCGAATCTCATCGAGTTTTCTAGCATTTTTTTTTGTTTTCAATGATCAAATGATAAATTCCATCGTAAGGCTAGAGCTGCTTTAAATTAACTATCTCCATTTCTGCGTACAGCATCGCGACGGCGTATTTACCCTAACGCGTGAAAATTCAGGGAAAAGTCTATTTGGGATTTCCCACCCAGTGATTAATCACTCGACGACGTGTGCCGACTAGTGAAAGTGGAAAATAGTGAAAGACTTATTGTCAACTTAATGAAATCGTCTGTAGGTTTATTTCCCCTCAAAACACCGTCATTTGCCAAATATTTCCGCAAAAACGAAACGAAAACAGACGGTGTGACACTGTCGCCGAGAAATTGTCTCCAGCATATCCTAAAATCAGTGAAACAGGTAATAAAAACCGGGACGTTAATAGCCTCTCCATTTTGCATGCACGTGTGCCAATTAACAGGCTCAACGACTGATATCATCATTCGTGAGTCAGCGTTAACGTTTATAAATTGTACAATGCGATTTGGTGAAAGAGGAAAGCCCTTGACATATCGACGATGAAGCGTGAACAGGAAAAAATCGCCTGAGACATTGACAATTTTGCGTCATTACCTCACTCCTACCGCATCCGGATGGAATTGATTACGTGCAATGCTTGTTTGATATTCGAGGTGGAGGAAATATCCCTCAATTCGAGAATTTTATTGTTAATTCATAAATAAAAGATATTTTTGTTTGATTTTTTTGTTGTTTCATGAGATTACGAAGAATTATATGATGGGTTTATGAAAATGATTCATTTTGTTATTTTTTTTTTTACAAATTTTCGAGCTAAATTGTGGGTTTTTCATTCATCTTTGGGTGACCCATAATTATTCATATCATCATATTTTAGAATAAGAATTTAATAATAAATAAGTGAGAAGAATGATAATTAAAGTAGAGAAATGGCTTATTTGATCGAGATAAATGTTGCATTGTTTAAAAAACTGAAATTTCATGGACAGTTGACTAGTCATTTTCAGGAAAGTGACATTAAATTCAATTTTGGCAAAAAAAAAAATGATGAAATTTCATATTTCACAGAAAATTTCATGAAATTGCACGACACTTCAGACGTTAAAAGAGGAGAAAATAGAGAGGGGGCTACAGTGAACACCGGAACTCAAATAAGTGGGAGAAAAAAAATGAGCGAAGAAACTGCCTAATATCCAAGATGATAATTTATTGAGCTGAGAAAATAGTTTACATTCGGGCAATTCATACTAGACTTCAGACGATACTGAATGGTGAATTAATTCGAGACAAAGGGGAATCGTTTAAATTTCATGGATTTATAATTATTCTGAAATATATTTCTGAAATATTTTTTTTTACTCTGAAATGAATTTAGTTCATGGAATTAAAAGGGAATGATTAAGAATGTCTGATTACCTTTTGCAGTTTCAATAATTTCTAATCATTAGATTGATTGCGATCAACTAAATTGCGTGAGAAAAATTTCATGAGACTGATAGAATGATTCATTTATTTGAACCGAGATTCGTTAATTATTAACGAATGGTAGAGTTGAATGTGACCAAATAAATATTCGTTAATAGTTAACGAATGGTTCTCTTGAAAGGTGAAAGTCGAGTCAAACAAGGCTTTTCAAATATACATTTGTTAACTATTAACGAATGAATATTTGGTGAGACCGAATAGACCCTACGCTTCAACCAAATCCATTTGTTAACAATAACTAATCCTTTCTATCAGTGTAATCAGTGTCGTTGCAATCGTTTTATAAAGGAAACATCATCAGATTTGTAGTATTTTTGTGCACATTTCAAATGCACTGAGGGAGGACCTAACATCGCAGAAATAATTTCTCGAATGAAAAATCGTGAATGGAATTTTTTTTCCGAAATAAAATAGTATTCTTGAAACGCGGAAGAAAGTCTGAAATGGGATGAGGTTATTGAGCTCCTTAAAAGAATAAAAAGCTCCAGAATAAAAAAATTGACAAAAAAAAATGAATTGTAATACGTTAAACGCACACATTTCCGTGATTATTATGTTATAACCGTACAAATGGCTCTCACGGCTGGAGATATGTCAAGCAAGCAACACGAAAAAAACATTTTAATGGACTCAAAAACGTTCCAGCGAGTTTCATCGGAGATAAGAGGTTGATGGGAAAAACATTGAAAGGATTAAAAAACATTGACAGGAAATGATTCTCTCGATTGTAGGATTAAGTCAATCAGTTCGATGCATTAATGCGTAATTACCTGGAAAATGACATGCAAATTTGCGTTTGAAAGACACGGAGATTTTGAATTTATCAAAGTAGCTTGCGATCGCGTTTTTTCTCATTAAATTCAACTTTATTCGACATTATATCGTGATGTGGAATATTGTGACATTGACATTCATCTCCCCTGATTCTTAATTGACGATAAAATTCGCCAAGGTTGGAAATCATGAAGATAAATCTTGAAACTTGTGGGGAGGAGGGGTGATTGAATTTGTTAACCAAATCACAGTGGAGGACGATGGTGCAATCAAGTCCCAGAATTTCGTTTATCAAGGCCCTGTCACTCGATTCTCCCCAGGACAAAATGAGAATAAGCAAATGCCAAATTCACTGATTGAGAATCTTGAATTTTGGCAAGCAGATGACCTTCATAAATTATTACAGAGAAAAAAAATCATTCAAAATTTAATATTGTTCTGAAAATTATTTACATTATTTCCAACTTCTCCTTAGTAAAAGTATACCTCACACTATTCTATGCAAATAAATGGAAAAATGAATGGTCGAGGCTCAGGACAAAAGCTGTTGGTCGGAGCCTTTTGTAAATAATAAAAATGTCAATTTTTCAGAGGAGGTAAATCATTCTATCATTTTTTTTTCTACATAATACGAATACCTAAACCCAAGAAGATTTCCCCCCTTGGGAGGGAAGTGAGCAGGGGGCAAAGCCCTCTAGTAGTGCAATAAAATAGGTAAAATTTTTCTAATCTAAAATAAAATTCTCCCATCTCCCTAATGCCACTACATTTTTGCTACTCGTCCCACAGGTGCGTGTCAAGGTCGTAGCATCAAAATCGAGTGAGCCTCAACCACCTCGACACAACCTCAGCGAATCCGTCGAGTTGACTCCTGGTGGAGGATCTAGTGGCCCGTGTGGGCCGCAGTAGAGCTCTCCCTCATCTCAATCATTCGGTGAAAAATCAAAACACCGAAGGTCGCGTCAATGAGTCACACGGCCTGTGCAAACTGTCAGACACGCCCCCCCCCGCTTTTTCCATAAAACAAGATTTTAATCTGCCCACCCCACACGCGAACCAGCTGTTCTCCACCTCTACCGTGCAATAGTAACTCATAAACAATGAGTTGAATAAACAAGTTCACAAGTTAATTCACAGCATGAGAGAGGAGCACCTTTTACTCAAAATACTATTACTGTTAATTCCGGGTTAAAACGTTAGTTATTCCATGCAATTCATCTCACGCTCACTCCCCTCGACTAAACAATCGGTTAAATGTTAAAAATATTACGACGGGGACGAGAAACGCGCATATGGCTGGATGAGAACGCGCGCGATGTCGCTCAGGCCAGTGTAGACCACGTCGCCCCGCCGCAGACTGGGACTGCTTGGACAACTGCCGCCCACCCAGCCGGCTCCACTCGACGCGCCAACTTCTCCCCTCTGTGTGTTTGTGTGGATCGGAGGGACTTTGGAATACCGATGCCGCGTGGTGAGAGAGAAAGAGAGAGGGAGAGGGAGGGTGAGTGGTGCTTCGGTGCGCGTTGGAGAGAGACGAATGGGGTGGAGTGTATACTACTTTACACACGAGAACGCCGAGGCGAGCCGAATGCGCCCGGTCGGCCGTTTACTTGTATACTTCATTCGGCTCCCGCTGACGGTGCCGCGCGTTGTCATCGCACGGTGAAGAGATCCCCTTGAATAGCCAACTTGCAGGAATTTTTTTTCAATTCTCTAATGGCAAGTTTGGGACCTGTATAATTCATTTTTCATTCGCGGTTGGAAATTTTTTGAATATTGGTGGAAGATGGTGTAGTTAATCTCGAGTGAGTGAAAATAGGTATGAAATTTCAAGTTTTAGGTAAAATTCACGGAAATGACGTGAATTTTCAATTTTTCCCTGAATTTTCATGATTTTTCGGCATTTTCATAGAATAATTGAACTGAGAAATCAAGTATTTTATTGATTTCCAGATCATTTGAACGGAAAATGAAGGGAATATTTGATTTTTCAATGACGAGATTTCCTGAAATTTCAGTGGAAATTGGACACGATAAAATTTTTCGGAAAATTCAGATGAAAATATTTAAGTGTTCACAAACGTTCGAAATATTGCTCATTAATTAATAATTAATCGTTGAAAGTTGAAGATTTCAAACGGTTTGAAATCGCTAAAGACGTCACACAGACGGGCGAGTGCTGGACCAATCACAAAGTCTCGAGCCGACCTAACTCAATTCACAATTTCAATTCATTTTTTCAATCAAATTGGGAATTGATGACGGAATTGCTTAAAATTTCAGTGGAACTCCCGGAAATTTCAGTCAAAAAGTGTCAACAGCCTATCCTATCACAAAAGAAAATACTCATACCAAACAAATATTTAGAACCTGTACATTACCTAAATTAATCAAATAAATTCATCTAACAAATTAATTACCTTCCATTTATTCTTGAATCAACCACCCTATATAATATATATCACCATTTTTCAACTGTACCATCGTTTCATTCCACCTAGTTAGTTTTTTTCTGTGTACAAACTCAGCTACATGGAGAATAATAAACGCATGCTTTCAGTTCACAAAAGATTAATTACAAGAAAATTGTTTTCCTTCACTAGAGAAGAAAAAAAAATAGTGATTAACACAGCTGTGTACCCATTTATCAAATAAAAATAACTCTAACATCACTGGTGAACGTGTTTTGTCTGGGGGCACTATTGCTCCAGGGGAAATATTAAATTAACAGGTAAAACGAGTCACGAGGAATGCGCCAGGGTGAACTGAAAATACACGAGTCAACCCCCCCATTCACCATTGCCCACGTGAATTTTTATTACTCCACCTGGTTTTCAACGTTTCAAAAATAGATTTTACTTTCGAATAAATTTAAATTCTCAACATTATTTGTTCGCTCAACTCTGATGGATTTTTAACGACGCGCTTCGTTGTTTTTTTTTCAGTTGCATCGCGATGAATTGTAAATAATGATTGAATACTCTATGAAAAAGTTTAATTAATGGACTAATGATGTGTATGTGAACGAGTGCGGGACAAAAAAATGGTCATGGAGGTTGATTATGACTCCTCATAGTTACGTGTCCACATCCGCTGGAAGAAAGGCTCGATTACGAAATCATGTGCCGAAGAAGAATGAAAATCAAACGTTTAATGTTCTTTCAGTCTTTGTTTTCTCGCTCGACATCTTTTGGTGGAGAGAATCGTAAAAGCAGAAATGACTCGAAGGGACATATTTCGTGGGACGCGGTCTTCCCAGAAATCCCATTCAAATTCAGCACGACACTTCAGACGTTAAAAGAGGAGAAAATAGAGAGGGGGCTACAGTGAACACCGGAACTCAAATAAGTGGGAGAAAAAAAATGAGCGAAGAAACTGCCTAATATCCAAGATGATAATTTATTGAGCTGAGAAAATAGTTTACATTCGGGCAATTCATACTAGACTTCAGACGATACTGAATGGTGAATTAATTCGAGACAAAGGGGAATCGTTTAAATTTCATGGATTTATAATTATTCTGAAATATATTTCTGAAATATTTTTTTTTACTCTGAAATGAATTTAGTTCATGGAATTAAAAGGGAATGATTAAGAATGTCTGATTACCTTTTGCAGTTTCAATAATTTCTAATCATTAGATTGATTGCGATCAACTAAATTGCGTGAGAAAAATTTCATGAGACTGATAGAATGATTCATTTATTTGAACCGAGATTCGTTAATTATTAACGAATGGTAGAGTTGAATGTGACCAAATAAATATTCGGTAATAGTTAACGAATGGTTCTCTTGAAAGGTGAAAGTCGAGTCAAACAAGGCTTTTCAAATATACATTTGTTAACTATTAACGAATGAATATTTGGTGAGACCGAATAGACCCTACGCTTCAACCAAATCCATTTGTTAACAATAACTAATCCTTTCTATCAGTGTAATCAGTGTCGTTGCAATCGTTTTATAAAGGAAACATCATCAGATTTGTAGTATTTTTGTGCACATTTCAAATGCACTGAGGGAGGACCTAACATCGCAGAAATAATTTCTCGAATGAAAAATCGTGAATGGAATTTTTTTTCCGAAATAAAATAGTATTCTTGAAACGCGGAAGAAAGTCTGAAATGGGATGAGGTTATTGAGCTCCTTAAAAGAATAAAAAGCTCCAGAATAAAAAAATTGACAAAAAAAAATGAATTGTAATACGTTAAACGCACACATTTCCGTGATTATTATGTTATAACCGTACAAATGGCTCTCACGGCTGGAGATATGTCAAGCAAGCAACACGAAAAAAACATTTTAATGGACTCAAAAACGTTCCAGCGAGTTTCATCGGAGATAAGAGGTTGATGGGAAAAACATTGAAAGGATTAAAAAACATTGACAGGAAATGATTCTCTCGATTGTAGGATTAAGTCAATCAGTTCGATGCATTAATGCGTAATTACCTGGAAAATGACATGCAAATTTGCGTTTGAAAGACACGGAGATTTTGAATTTATCAAAGTAGCTTGCGATCGCGTTTTTTCTCATTAAATTCAACTTTATTCGACATTATATCGTGATGTGGAATATTGTGACATTGACATTCATCTCCCCTGATTCTTAATTGACGATAAAATTCGCCAAGGTTGGAAATCATGAAGATAAATCTTGAAACTTGTGGGGAGGAGGGGTGATTGAATTTGTTAACCAAATCACAGTGGAGGACGATGGTGCAATCAAGTCCCAGAATTTCGTTTATCAAGGCCCTGTCACTCGATTCTCCCCAGGACAAAATGAGAATAAGCAAATGCCAAATTCACTGATTGAGAATCTTGAATTTTGGCAAGCAGATGACCTTCATAAATTATTACAGAGAAAAAAAATCATTCAAAATTTAATATTGTTCTGAAAATTATTTACATTATTTCCAACTTCTCCTTAGTAAAAGTATACCTCACACTATTCTATGCAAATAAATGGAAAAATGAATGGTCGAGGCTCAGGACAAAAGCTGTTGGTCGGAGCCTTTTGTAAATAATAAAAATGTCAATTTTTCAGAGGAGGTAAATCATTCTATCATTTTTTTTTCTACATAATACGAATACCTAAACCCAAGAAGATTTCCCCCCTTGGGAGGGAAGTGAGCAGGGGGCAAAGCCCTCTAGTAGTGCAATAAAATAGGTAAAATTTTTCTAATCTAAAATAAAATTCTCCCATCTCCCTAATGCCACTACATTTTTGCTAAAAAAAATGGAAATTTCATGGACAGTTGACTAATAATTTTCCGGAGAGTGGCATTAAATTCGATTTAGGGAAGAAAAAACATAAAATTTCATATTTCGCTCAAAACTCAATGAAATTCCAAATCCTTGAGCAGCAAGAGACGGGAATTTCCCACCTCACTTGAACATTCAATCAAAACACGAATGTCTAGTATCAAATTATTCAGAATTTTCTGGATTTCCATCAATTTTTGTAGAATAATTGAATTAATTGAATTATAATTAGATTAAAATTTACAGTTTCCGTTGACATCTCCATAAAATTGTCAATTTTTATTCACGAAATCCCTTGATATATTAGTGCAACTATAATGTGATAAAAATTTCCAATTAATGTGCCCGAAATTGCAGCGAAAAATCCCCATATAATTCCCAAAAAAGAATAAAACTCTTAAAACAAAAAATCTAAAAATTCAAAGCAAGAGTTGGTGAACCCCCAGTGATTTCCCGTTAACCCACCCCTAACAACCCAATGAATATATCCTGAAGTATCATTAACGTCAGTGGAATAATAACACTGAGGAGCGAAATGCATGAAAACTGAAGGATTAAAAAAAAAACCTGGGATAAAGTGGCATCTTCGGGATCACGATTGAGAGTCAATTAAAATGCTGGAGAAGGGGACGGGGGAGCTATTTGCACGTCAGCGAGAGGCAACTACAGTACTCGAGGCGCCACTCGACTTCCAAGAACAACCCGACAGTTCGAGATATTTAAGGATTCAAGATTAATCGTCGCAATCAAAGCGAATTCCTGTTGTATTTTTTTCTTCATTCATTTCTCATTTTATTTCATCTTTTTATGCACAACAAACATATGCTGTACACTCGACGCTTATATCAACGATCGCTGGAGGGTTAACGGACCTTTTATATCGGCCCAAGTGTTGCCACGCATCAATTTCTTATGCCAAGTGCCTTTCTAATGTCACTTTGCCAACGCAGACGACCAACGCGCCAATTATCATGCACTGAAGTTTGACGTTTGAATTTGCAGCTGAATATGCTATTCATTCATGAACAATGACGGCGTATATCATCGTTTGATACATCAATTTTTCAATATGTGATATTTTCACTGATATTTCGGGAAATTTCGTCATTGATAAATCATTATTTGACGAGAAAATCAATGAAAACTCTGTTTTAGTTCAATTATCACGTGCAAATGATTGAAAATTATTCTAAAAATATGTGAACGTTCTTGAATGTAGAATAATATCATCAGTACCAGACTTTCTTCCTCAATTATGCAGAATGTTTTCATCTGTTGTTCATGAAAAACACTTAGAATTTAATGAAATTTATCGAAAATGTATTTTTCTATTTCGAAAAATAAAGAATACTTCTCGATGTGTGTAATTTCTTTCTCGTGCAAAATTTTTTTGGAAAACCCAATTCTTTGATGCAAAAAAGCGATGATCTTGCCTCCATAGTTTTCAAGATCACAGAGAAATAAAAATAAAGACTGAAAATAAATAAACTCAAATTGTTTCGTCACTGATTTCCAGTGATATAATCCCAAAACTTAGGAATTTTGGTCTAAAATCATTCTAGATTGTGTCAAGAATCTGTAAAAATTTCGAGATCTTTAAATTTAGAAACTAAAATTTTTTCCACAGTAATAGTACCAAAGTTATTTTCTTCTTATTGCCATGAAATTCCCTCATAACACAATTTTTCATGTTTTCAAATTATGGAAAGAAAAAAAAATGTTCAACAATTAAAAACGACATTCTCAACATACAAATTTTTTGTCTCTATTGTCTGCATTATTTTCAGCTATTGTAAATGCAAAACATCCAGGTCGATGACCAGTTGCATTTTTATTATCTATTTGGAGTAAAAGTTAGGTGTGTTTGCGGATATCTCTTGTGCAACATCAACGGAAGCCAACATTATCGCCGATTCTACCAGGACACGACACACATTGAGGCCCAGAAATGTCAATTGTCATTCGCCTATACAAGCTCAAGCCAAATCGACTGAAAAATCCTGAGAATTCCGAAAAATTAATTGACACTTGTCGCATTAATTACGCGCGAAATAAAACAGGCTTCCTTTTGAGACTTTTGAACACGCGCTTGCGCGTGAGGCCGTAATTGCCCCGAAACTCATAATTTTCCGAACAATTTATTCAAATAACTTTCTCATGAAATCTGAAAAAAATCTGAAACTTATACGTGTTCTCAAGAAAGATTTTATTCATCATCCACTAAATTTTCCTCAATAGTTCATTATTTTTTTGGGTGCCACGGAAATTTCCCTAATTAAGAGTGGGGTAACCTCGGAGGTTATAGCTGAAGGGGTTCCAAAAACATCCAAATTTAATTACTTTTTTTCTTGAAACTGAGATCTGAAGAAAATGCGCAAGAATTCTCAATGATGCAGCATACTTAGTAATTTCTCCCATGAATTTTCCAATATTCTTTTCATGATTTGGACTTTTCAACGGAAACACCTTAAGCCTTGAAAATCTTATTTCAAGGCCTTTAAAATCTTGAAACAAGGTATTGATTTTTCTGGATGTACATCCGCCGGAATGATTGAAGCCATCATTGACTAAAATTACCTCGAACCAGTATTGAAGAACAAACCCAACGTTCCAACGAGAATAGCAAACTGGACAGTCCTGGATCAGCGAGGCAAACTGGGGGGGAAAATATTTCCCGATAGCACGGAGTTGGAATGTCGATGAACCCCACTCATGTATCCTAACTGTTCTTCAAAGATATCTGTAACGCCAAATACATTCCCGGGGTGGAATCCTCGCGAGTGCTTCAGTGGCTTCTGAGTCCGGCTGGATGCTAAGTGACATCATGAGTCTCCAACCGTAAGAGAAATTCCCCCAAATTTTTCCCAACGCCAGAACCACTAATCGATTCGAATTGTATAGAGTCAAATTAATTGATCAATTTTATGGAGATAATTGTTGGTGAATTGTTTACATTTCATTAGGGTGATTCCTCTTCAACCAGTGGTTGTGCTACCGCCGCAGCTCCCTCCGCCAAACGCACCCACCACCAATGGTAAGTCTGATCAAACACTAGCCTATTAATTATCCCGAGCAAACAACTCGAATTACGCATGTACTCCCCAGTTTACTCAGGGACAACACAAAAATTGTGACTGGGACTCATTTGTATTTAGGAGTCTGCACTCATTTGTGTTATCTTCAATTTTCAGTTCTGGTTGTAGAAAAATTTAAATAACTTGAGGAATATTCTTGGCTTCATTGTATTCATCACAGACTGAGGAATGGTCAGTTTGATTAATTAGTGGCAGTAGTTTTTTAAATGCAGATGGAAAACTTTTTATGCAATGAAAATCATTTTATTATTTTGGAAATTGCTGAGAAAAATTGGTAGGTTATCCTCCTTGAAATCTACAATCAATGTTTTCTGTCTTCTTAATGAGATTACTAACATCCTCCTATGATATCAAAAAACAGAGTTCATAGCAGAGATGTCAGACAAGATGTCAATGATTTTTTGGGACCCGAGTGCAGGAGCGGGTACCGAAATATAGTGCAGATAATTCTAAGGATGATTGGTTGACACGTTGCCTATTGTACTACTGGCCGGCCCTTATACGGATTTCTGCGTGTCACACGCATCGTGTGAGACGCTGCTTGTTGTACTATTGTTGTGAGACGCTGCTTTCAATTGAAGGCCCGAGTTGTAGACACGAGTTTGTAGCAGCGATGTCAGACAAGATATGAATGTTTTTTGGGCTCAAATGAAAGAGCGCGTCGAGAAATGGCATGCTAGGGCCTCTAAAGATGGTTTTGAACCAGGGGAGATTCCTAGACCCCACTGGACAATGTGTTGTCACAATTGCACTTTTCAATTGAAAACAGACATCATCTTTAGAGACATGTGTCATCTTTAAAGACTTCTGCACGCCATTTTTCGAGCCGCTCTTTCATTTGAGCCAAAAAAAACATTCATATCCTGTCTGACATCTCTGTTACAAACTCTGGTAATCAACTCTGGTTTTCAGTTGAAATTGGAATTGTTAATTTACGCGATAATAGGATTGCATTGACGATTTTTTCTTAACTCGCAAAAATCTTCAAACAATTTGCTATCGATTGGTGATAAATTTTTTTGGAAATAATGAAATAGAGGGGATAACGCCTTTTTTCAGAGGTGATTTTTCAAAAATTTATTTAAAAAAAAGTACTAACTAGCAAATGTTTTTTATTAGCTTGCAATTTTCTTCAAAACTACTTCAATGAGGAAAAAAATAAAAATTTGGAATATCTATACATGAGGGGCTAATTGATCGGATCTCGAATCAAGAAGGACCGCTCACCCGTAGTCCCCCGCCATCTGCAGTTGCCCTCCTTCACCCATATTCCAGCGCGCCAGTCCCGCGCTCGGTAAAACAGACCCCGAAAGCCGGTTTCACACGGGAAAAATTGAACCCCAACAGCCCCCGAGGATCGATAATGCATGAGTCAAGTGCGACAATCTCCCTCAGGCATCGGGGTTCAACTCTCGGGGGATGGGGGACCCTTGGACTTGACGAATGAAGTGCAGCAGCTTTTTCAATGCTAAATGCTTTTCGATTTTTCCCCCTCAAGGTGACCCTCTCGTTCCGCTCTGCTTTTCCACAAACACGTCACTCGTTTATTCCGAGTATCGATTCGCTAGTTGGGGGTGGGTCACCCGAGGGAAACTTCAATTGCATGACTGCATCAACAGCTGCACCGGAAAATTACTCTTCTCCTCGATTATTTACTCATTTCCCCCAATCGGAAAAACTAAACGAAATGAAGGGGCTCATCTGGTAGAACGAATTGAGAGGAATTCAAGTTGCAATTTAACTAGTTGTTAGGGTTTGATGAATGCGAGGGTAGAAAAATTCACGCGAATTTGTGCGAAAGGAAAATTAATAATTTGCTGAGGGTAAACTTTACAATGGGAATAGTTTATTTTTTTGATAATAAAAATCCCTGGACTACAATGCTGGAGAGAGATGATACATTTGAATCGAATCCAAGTTCCTTGGAAATGTTTTAATTATATGAAATAAATAATTGATTCCAAATAAATCCGGTATTAGATCAAATAAACGATCTATTCGATACAAATAGATGATTATTACATTTTTAGCCTCTATTCGGATAGAAAAAACATTTGTCAATATTTTTAAAAAACTATTCCTTCGATCTGAATGAAAAATGAAAATAAAAATCATGGTCAAGTTTGAATAGAAACTCTGTGACGAGTTGCAGAGGAAAATGCTGTCATCAAACTAAATCAACTCCATCAAAGTTGTCACATGTTTGAATCTCAAAAAAGATTTATGCAATCATTTGAAGTATCTTGGAATTGGAATGAATGTCTCAAGGTGAAGGATTTCTGCTGAAATTTAACTAGTTAGGGTTTGATGAATCCATGGAACGAAAAATTGACGCGAAATTATGAGAAAACAAATTAAAAATTTTCTAATCGTAGCATTATAAACTATAATTAAATAATTGCAAATAAATCCTGTATTAATCAAATAAACAATTTATTCAATCTAAATAATGCATCATTACATTTTTATCCTCTACTTGGATAAGAAAAACATTTGTTAATATTAAAAACCCATTCATTTAATCCGAATAAAAAATGAAAACAGAAATCATGTTCATTAAAATGAACTATTTCTCTTAATGCACTGGAAAATACTGTCGTCAATCTAAATCAACTCCATCAAAGTTATCACACGTTTGAATCTTGAAATAGATTTACGCAATCATTTCAAGTATGTTGGAATTAGAATCAATATCTCAAGACCAGATTCAATATTTTCCAATTCAATTCAAGATCTCGAAGGTCAATTCCAGTGTTTTCTCCCGATTTCAATCATAAATTCAAATTCTCCCAAGGAAATTCACTATGAAGGCCTGAATCAACATCAAAACAGCTCTAACATTTCAAAAATCATCGAAGTTCGACGACTGATAAACACATGTTGATTGATCTGAATGATGAGATCTCCGATAAACCTGGACCTCGCCAAGAATAAATAATGACCGCTGTCTCAAATGCAAAGAGGAAGTGAGCGAAAGGCGGAAGAGCCGGTATCACGATAGACGAGAGAAGGAAAACCAGCGAATAAGGAGAGAAAGAGAGAACAGGGTTGTCGGGCATCGAACTGTGACCCGGGAGCACCTGTTGCCGCCTCCGCGTATAGTTTAATCCAGAGAGGAGGGCCCAGCCTAACCTGTCCACCGCTCTCATACACAAACTGAGATATATTCAGGTGCTCCGAGCCGTTGCAGGAGAACTATATATTCCCCTGAAATAGAATCGATGAAGAGATCTCATCGAGCCGTTGGCAACCTCATCTCTACGCTCCACTGGCGACGCAGGCGGCTCTTTTTTTTCCTGACTTGAATAATCGCGAACCAGCGCGTCTCTCGTTTCTCGAGACACACTATAGTTTTGGAAAAACATTGAAATTTCATGGACTGTCAGTCGGTAATATCTAAGAGAGTGACATTTAATGAGATTTAAGAGGGAAAAATCATGAAATTTCAGGTTTCACTGAAAACTTTTCCCATCCAAATTTCGGCCAATAAAATTGCATTATTCGACTGGTATTTTATATAGTCAACATGGCAGTCAACTGATAATTTGTAAGCTCTCGTGGTATTACATACGAAAATTCAGTGAAAGACCAAATTTTTTAACAGCATTGAGGTAAGATTTCTCAAGCTTTTTGAATTTCCAATGAAATCATGAATAGTTAGTGCCGCATTACGATGTATTTTCCATTAATTGAACATCTAAGAACATATTTATCGGAAATTTCAGATTTCAACTAATTTTCAGGGGATAATTGAAGTGAAATTCACAGTACTCAATGATTTTTTCATGAAATTCTAAATTTTCAATGAAGAAATTACTTGAAATTTCAAGGCAACTAAAATGCGCAAAATTTCAACTCAACTTATTTGAATTTTCAATGAAAACATGAATACTGAGTGTCAAATTACGCTGCATTTTCGATGAACAAATAACTTGTAATGTCAGTGAAACTAAAATCCTATCGTAAAAAGGAGAAAAGAAATCGATCCCGAAATATCTCGAAAATCTCGAATAAGCGTAAGCGTAAAACTGAAATCGAAGCGCCACTACGTGAGGAGATGAGAAGGCGCGTGCGCAGCACGCGTGGCCGATCTCGTTTAATAAAAAATTCTAAAAAGTATACACTGTTAGAAAATTACTCTTGATATTTTCAGTAGAAAATATAGATATTTTAGCTAATAACTAATGTGCATGAAATTTTCGCAGGAGTTTTTATTAACGGATGAAAACAATTTACTGAAAACAATGAAATTCAAACTTCATGGTTCAAACGATGAAATTGATTGAAAAATTTGACAATTTAGGAAATTATTCTTGAATTCTCGATCTATTAAAAATAAAATTCAAAAATATAACCAAATGTGTAAATGACTTTATTAGTCAAAATGAAATCATTATTTAGATCGAAAAGTTAATGAATTTATTAACATGTAACAGTAAGTTAATAAATTTATTAACATGTAATGATAATTTGTTTGGATAAAGAGTTCAATATTTCCCGGGTTATTTTTGAAATTCTCAAATTGCAAAAAAAGTCCAAAGCAGGAAGTGATCTATAAAATGCGGGGATCAATGAATTTATTTAATCGACTTATCGATCTACAACTGAGTAACGACCATTGATGTCCACCTGGCGATAACAATTCCACAAAGAGCCGATTAGATCTACCGATCGGTGATGCAATGTTTTGTGATGACTGAAGGATAGTCCATCCGGGATTGAGTGAATGGCCCGACGTCTGACGATTTTTCAAATTTCCTGATGCTCCAATATAACGGGAATTATCTCCTCAGGACGTTAATAAAGGGACCCACTATGGCATTGTTGGGATTGGACCGCTATATCAAGATCTAAAAAGATGATTTGACATTGGTTTAAGAGAGAGTTCTTGGTAGGCAGACACAAACATCTCGGAGAGTAGAAATGTAGAAATGAAATATTTCGGAGAACGTTTAAAAAACTTCGTAAAAAAAGAAAAACTGGTTAAATTTAGATTGGGAAAGTGAACTTTTCGTTAATTGAACTTTTGTCAAATTGAACTTCCGTCAATAAAAGCTTTCGGTTATCTTGTCTTTTATAAAATCTGTGTTTGTGGTCGGAATTTCAGAGTGCTGTTTGGTTGTGCAAATGAATTCGTGCCAAATCATTTGGAATCAAGACTTGATGTAGTTTCTTCTGGATATGATGTTTTGCATTGTTGTTCGTTTGTTTTTTTACATTTTTGCTAGCGAATGGAGGATTTTAAACATTCAAATTGAAGTTTCAAAATTTTGGTGTCAGGGTAATTTAATATGGTTCAAAAAGTCTGAATATGCGATTTTTAAAAGGGATGTGTGTGTGTGTATGTATGTGTGTGAACTTTTTTACAATTTTTTTTCGCAATTTTCTTTACGGGTTAAAAGTTTTAATGTTTTTTTCAAGTTTTATTAACTCAGTTTTTTTAATGAAAGTTTTTTAGACATAAACCCAAATATGTTAAAGATTTGCCTGAAGAAATGAGTATTCTCTCATTACGAATAAATTAATGGTAAATAACTCTTCAGAAAGCTTTCATTTCTGAAATCAGTGTCGTTCCTCCCAATTAAATAAACGAATTCATAATGCAAGGATGTTATCCGTCGAGGACATGCAATATTCATGGACGTCAAATTTCCTCAGGAATTGAATGGAATAGGTTTTAAGGCTCTATGTCTCATAGTTTCCGAGATAATCCCGAAAAACGAAAGTGACAACAAAAATTAATTTAATTAATCTTGAATAGGGTGTAGGAAGCGGTAAAACGCCATTCTAAGCCGTCCATCTGCCTGTAGAGAACCCAAATTTCCTCAGGAATCGAATGGAATAGCTTTTAAGGCGCTATCTCCCATAGTTTCCGAGATAATCGCGAAAAACGAAAGTGCC